>NW_024962158.1:0-72820 GCF_018350195.1 Panthera tigris | reverse complement strand
TGCAGTTGCCCGAGTCGAGTATACGACACCTTCCACTGAGGCCCCACGATAGGCGTTTGTTCAAACTGCTGGTCTAACTTAGCGATACAAGATGTTCCTTCACAGAGCCGAGTTTGTGGCACTGACCTTACATGTGGGCGCCGCATAGGTTTGCAAACAGTTCTCCCTCAGTGAGCCAAGATGTTAGTTGCAAGATGGCTTCTCCACAGGACTTTCTCACAATGCCGAGTAAATGTCACTTGCCCCTTCTTTGCCCGCAGAGGATTTCCGGCAAATCTAACTTAGCGATACGGGATGTTATTTGAAAGGTGGTTTCCCCAAAGTGCCTCTCGACAGAGTCGCGTATATGGCACCTTCGTCATAGGCCCCGAATGGGTTTTCAGACACCTCTGCCCAGTGAAACGTGATGTCAGTCCACAGTATTCTCTCCCACAGTCGAGTATATGTCACTTTCCCCCTGGCTCCCCACAGAGGGTTTCAAACACTTCTACGTTAGTGATGCAAGCTGTTAGCCAGAAGATGGCTCCTGCAATGTGCAGTGGGACAGTGCTCTGTATATATATATATATATATATATATACATATACATATAGCACGTTGTGCTTAGGCCCCGACGGGTTTCTCAAACACTTCTAACTTAGTGAAACCACGTGTTAGTTGAAACGGTCTCCCCACAGTGTTGTTTCACAGAGTTGAGTGTATGGCACTTTCGCTGTAGGCCCCGCACGAACGGTTTGCAGCCACAGGTAACATAGTGAAGTAAGCTGTTGGTTGAAGGACGGCTTCTCCGCTCTCCCCCCTCCCCCCACACACACACCGCAGGTGTTGTTTGACAGAGTGGGGTGTCTCATACTTTTGGTGTGAGCTCCGCATCGCTTTTCAAACACGTCTAACAAGGGAACCCAGATGCTATTTGAAGGATGGTTTCACCACAGTGTTGTTTTACAGAGTTGAGCACATGGCGCTTGCTGCGTAGGAAGCCCCTCGTTTCTGAAACTCTTCTCAGTAAGGGAAACGAGAGGTGTGTTGACAGGTGGCGTCTCCACGGTGTTGTTTCACAGAGTTGACTCTACGGCACTTTCGTCGCAGGCCCTGCATGGGTCTTGAAGCCCTTGTCACTTTGGCAAACGAGCTGTCATTTGAAAAGTGGTCTCCCCCCAGTGTCTCACAGAGTTGAGGGTAGGGCCCTTGCCGCGTAGACCCCCAACAGTTTCCGAACACTCTTAAGTTAGTGAAACCAGGTGCTAGTTGAGTGCTCGTTTCAGCACACCATCGTTTCTCACAGTTGAGTAGACGGCGCTCAACAGTTAGGCGTCTCGTAGGTTTTCAAACCCTTCTACCTTAGAGAAACCACACGGTAGTTGAAGGACGGTTTCCCCCACAGTGTTGTTTCCTAGAGTTGAGAGCGTACGGTCCCGTGCGCTAGGCGCCTGCGAGCCTTATGAAACACCTGTGGCTTAGTGAAACCACATGCTAGGAGACAGATTGTGTCCCCACAGTGTCGTCTCACAGGGTTCAGTATATGGCACTCTCGTTGTAGGCCCCGCAACGTTTGGAGCTACGTGTACCTTAGCGAAGCGAGATGTCAGCGGAACGACGGCTCTCACCAAGTGTTATCTGCCAGAGCGCAGTGGGAGACACTTTCGGGCTAGGCTCCGCGTAGCTTTCCAAACACTTCTAACGAGGGAACCCAGATGCTGTTGGAAGGAGGGTTTCACCACAGTGTTGTTTTACATACAGAGTTGCGCACAGGGCCCTCTCTGCGTAGTACCCACGTAGGTTTTCGAACCCTTCTCACTAAGCGAAACGAGCGGTTAGGTGAAACGTGGAGACCCACAGTGTTGTCTCACAGAGTTGAGTGTATGGCACTTTCCGCATAGGCCCTGCATAGGTTGTCAAACACTTCTAACATTGTGAAACGAGATGTGATTGGGAAGATGGTTTTCCCCCACAGCGTCTCAGAGAGCTGAGTATACGGCAGTTTCGTTGTAGTCTCCGGATGCTTCTCAAACACTTCCAACTTAGTGAAACCACATGGTAGTTGGAAGATGCTTTCCCCGCAAGGTTGTGTCACAGAGTTGAGTGTACGTCCCTTTCTACATACGCCTCCATAGGTTTTCAAACACGTCTGCCTTAGTGAACTGAGATGTTAGTTGAAAGGTGTTTTCCCCACCGTGTTTTTCCCCATAGGCGAGTATATGGCACTCACCGTCCACGTCTGCATACGTTTTCAAAACTCTTCTAACTTAGGCAAACAAGGGGTTAGTTGAAAAGACGGTTTTCTCCACAGTGTGTTTTCACAGAGTCGAGAACATGGCACTTTCCTCATTGTTCCTAGCAACGTTTTTCACGTACGTCTAACATGGTGAAACAAGATATTAGTTGGAAGACGGTTTCCCTAAAAAAAATTGACAGTGGAGCAGATGGCACTTTCCGCCTAAGCCCCCACCCCCCCCAACCCCCACCCCCGGCAAGTTTCGAAACACTCCTACGAACTGAACCCGGATGTTATTTGAAAGACGGTTTCACCGCAGTCGTGTTGTGCAGAGTTGAGCATATGACACTTTCTTTGTAGAAATGGCATAGGTTTTCAACCACTTCTAAGTGAAGAGCAGTTAGCTGCAACATGGATTCACCACAGTG
The DNA here is from genome assembly GCF_018350195.1 of Panthera tigris. Classification (NCBI taxonomy): domain Eukaryota; kingdom Metazoa; phylum Chordata; class Mammalia; order Carnivora; family Felidae; genus Panthera; species Panthera tigris. The sequence continues at coordinate 70,177 of NW_024962158.1, read as the reverse complement.
TTGTGTCACAGAGTTGAGTGCATGGTCTACGCGCCTAGGTCCCGTGGGTCTTCTCAGACACTTGTAACCTAGTGAAACCAGAGGCTAGAAGAAAGATTCTTTCCCCCGCCGTGCCGTTTCACAGAGTTGAGCATATGGCACTTTCGGACTAGGCCCCACATGGTTTGCATCTACATCTAACATAGTGAATTAAAATGTGAGCTGGAGGACGGCTTCCCCAGGTGTTGTTTGACAGAGTGGAGTGTATGACTCTTGCGGTGTCGGCTCTGCAGAAGTTTTCAAACACTTCTAACAGGGGAGCCCAGATGGTATTTGAAGGGTGGTTTCCCCACCGTGTTGTTTTACAGAGTTGAGCACATGGCACTTTCTACGTAGAACCGCATACGGTTCTCAAACAATTTCTAAGTGAAACGAGAGGTTAGTTGAAAGGTGGAGTCCCCACAGTGTTGTTTCACAGAGTTGACTAGGTGGCACTTTCGGCGCAGGCCCTACATGGGTTTTCGAACGCTTGTCACTTTGTGAAATGAGATGTCAGTTGAAAGATGGTTCCTCCACAGTGTCTCACAGAGATGAGTTGGTGGCGCTTTCGGTGTCATCTCCGCGTGGTTTTCAAACACTTCCAACTTACTGAAACAACGTGTTAGTTGGTAGAGGGTTTCCCCCGACTGTGTTGTGTCTCGGAGTTGAAACTATGGCACTTTCCTCATAGACCCTGGATAGTTTTCAAACAGGCTTGAAGCAGGGAAACCAGATGTTAGTTGACAGATCGTTTTGCCACACCATTGTCTCTCACAGTTGAGTGCACGGCACTTAACCGTTAGGCTTCCCGTGGGTGTTCAAAGACTTCTACCTTAGGGAAACCAGATGGTAGTTGAACGATGGTTTCCCCATAGTGTTGTTTCACAGACTTGACCGTATGGCACTCTCCGTGTGGCCCACACTTAGGTTTCCTAACCCTTGTAACTACGCTCAGTGAGAAGTTAATTGAAAGGTGGTTTCACCACAGTGTTGTTTGATTGAGTGGCGCGTATGGCGCTAGCCACATGGGCCCCGCGTGTGTTTTCAAACACTTGTAACAGTGAAACCAGATAGTAGTTGAACGATCCTTTCACCACACTGGTATTCACACAGTTGAGTATAGGGCACCTTGCGATTAGGCAATCCTATGAGAGCACAGGATTTCCACACACTGCTCACTTAGAGAAACCAGCTGGTAGTCGAAGATCGTTTTCCCACAGTGTTGTTTCACAGAGTCGAGTATATGGCACGGTCTTCAGAGGCCCCCCAGGGGTTTCAAACACTTCTAACTTAGTGGCCCAGCTTTTAGTTAAAAGTCAGTTTCTCCCATGTTGTTTCACAGAGTTGAGCGTATGGTGCTATGCACCTAAGCCCCCCCCCCCCCGTCTTTTCAAACCCTTGTAACCTCGCGAATCCAGATGCTCGGAGAAAGACTGTGTCACCATAGTGTCTGTTCTCGGAGTTGAGTGTATGGCACTTTCGTTGTGGGCCCCGCATGGTTTTCAAACACATCACACTTAGGGAAATAAGATGTGAGTTGGAGGACGGCTTCCTCCAAGTGTTGTTTGACACAGTGCAATGTAAGATACACTCGGTGTAGCGGCCGCATGGCATTTCAAACACGTCTGACAAGTGAACCCAGGTGATATTTGGAGGATGGTATCACCACGCTGTTGTTTTACAGAGTTGAGCTTATGGCACTCTCTGCGTAGTCCCTGCATAGGTCTTCAAACACTTCGAACTTAGTGCACCAAGATGTTAGTTGAAAGAGGGTGTCCCCACAGGATTCTCTACAGTGTCCTGTACGTGTCACTCTCCACATCGTTCCCCACATAGACCTTCACAGACTTCTACGCGACACGACAGGTCAATGGACAGACTATTTCCACAAAGTGCATTGTGACAGAGTTGAGGATGCGGCGCTTTCACCATAGGCCCTGCATTGATTTTCCAACACTTGGAACCTAGCGAAACAAGATGGTAGTTGAACGATTGTTTTCACTGCACTGCTGCTTCGCAGAATCGAGTATATGGCACTTTCGTGTATCCCAAGCACAGTTTTCCACACACTTGAACCTTAGTGAAACCGGATGTTAATCGAACAGTGGTCTCCTCACAGAGTCGTGTATATGGCACCTTGCGGGGAGGCCACTCAAGTGTTTCTAAACACTTCAGACTTTGTGAAACCAGGTAGTAGCTGAAAGACGGTTGCCCCACAGTGTTGTTTCACAGGGAGATGGGTATTTGGCACCTTCCGCTTAGGCCCCTCACAGGTTTTCAAACACTTCCACCTTAGCGTAATGGGCTGTTCCTTGAAAGATGGTTGCCCCCGCAACGTATCAGACAGGCGTGTATGTGGCACTCTGGATGTCGCCCCCCGCACGGGTGTTCAAGCACACTAAGTTAGCGAAACCAGATGTTAACTGATAGACGTTTGCACCACACAAACGTTTCACAGGGTTGAGTACCGGGCACTTTGGCTGTAGTCCCCGCATGGGTTTTTAGCCACTTCTAGTGTCGTGAAACAAGACATTAGTTGAAAGGTGTGTTGTCTGCCAGACTTGACTATGTGGCACTTTATGCGTAGGTTTTGGAACACGCCTAGCAACGTGAAACCGTTAAGTTAGTTGAAAGATGGTTTCCCCACAAGCAGTTTTTAGAGTCGAGTATATGTCACTTTCCCCCATAGTCCCTAGTGTATGTTTTAAAGCATTTCTAACCGTGAAACAAGTTGTTAATGGAAAGATTTTTATCCCACAGTATTGTTTCACAGAGTGGAGTATATGGCACCTTCCTCTAGGTCCCTCTTCAGTTTTTAAGCTTTTCTAAATTTCTGAAATCAGATGGTAGTGGAAAGAGGTTTTCACCTCAGTGTTGTCTCGCAGAGTTGAGTAGACGGCACTTTCCTCATAGACCCGGCCTAGGGTTTCAAGTGCTTCTGTTAGTGAAACAAGATATTAGTTGAAAGACCGTTTTTCCGTAACACTCTTTCACACAATCAAGTCTATGTCACTTTCATCGTAATTCCCCGAAAATGTTTACAGAAACTTCCAACGGTGAAACGAGATGTTAGTTGAAGGATGGTTTCACCACACTGTTGTTTCACAGAGCTGAGTGATGGCGCTTTCCGTATCGTTGCCCGCGTGGGTTTTCTAACACTTACAGATTAGTGACATCAGATGGTAGTTGAAAGATGGTTTCACCACAGTGTTGTCTCACAGAGTGGAGGATATGGCGCTTCTCTCATAGTTGCTCGCGTACGTTTTCCACCCCGTCCAAATTAGTGAAACCGAATGTTTCTTGAAGGAGGGTTCCCCAAAATGTTGTTGTTTCCCATATTTGAGTGCAAGGCGCTTTCCCTGAAGGTGTCGCATAGGTTTTCAAACTGGTCCAACCTTGTGCACCAAGAGGTTAGTTGGCTGAGGGTTTGAGCAGACTCTTGTGCAGAGTTGAGTGTGTGGCACTTTCCGCATAGGCTCCGCATAGGTTTCAAAGATGGTTTTAACCGTAGGGATACCAGATGCCAGTTGAAAGATGTTTCATACAGTCGTGCATACGGCAGTTTCGGTGTTGGCCCCGCACGGGCCCTCAAACACTTCTAACTTGGTGAAACCCGACGTTGGTGGATAGATGGTTTCACCACACGGTTGTTTCCCAGGGTTGAGTGCATGGCACATCCGGTGTAGGCCCCACATGGGTCTTCAAGCTAAGAGGGGTCTAACGTACTGAAACAGGATGCTGGTTGGAAGATGGTTTCCGCACAGTGTTATTTGCCAGACTCGAGTATATGACACTTTATTCGTAGGCCCCACATACGTTGTCGAATACCTCTAACATAGTGAGACCTGATGGTAGTTGAAGGATGGTTTCTCCACGGTAAGATTTCAGCGTGGAGTGTATCTCGTTTTCCTCATAGGTTTTCAAACACTTCTCAGCGAAGCAAGGTGTTAGTTGATGAAGGGCTTATTTATGAAAAGTGTCACATACTTAACGCGGTGTAAAATCACTGTGCGGAAACATCTGTTTGTTTCACAAAGTTAGAAATGTTGGAATCCTAGGCATAGAAGCTAAAAAGCGGGGCGCCTGGGTGGCTTGGTCGGTTAAGCGTCTGACTTCGGCTCAGGTCATGATCTCGCGGTCCGTGGGTTCGAGCCCCGCGTCAGGCTCTGTGCTGACAGCTCGGAGCCTGGAGCCTGTTTCAGAGTCTGTGTCTCCTTCTCACCGTGACCCTCCCCCGTTCAGCTCTATCTCTCTCTGTCTCAAAAATAAATAAACTTTAAAAAAGAAGTTAAAAGGCAAAGCGCACTTTCCTCGCTGTGTCAAGGATCGTTGTAGACAAACCACTTTTCAAATAACATCTGGTTTAACTAAGCGGGAAGTGTTTGCAAACGCTTGCGGGGCCGCAAAGACACTGCCATGTCCTCGGCGCTGTGAAACACCAGTGTGGTGACGCCTTTTACCAACTAACATCTGCTTTCACCGCATAGGGTTTCAAGTGCTTGAAAACCCATGTGGGGACGAAACGGAAAGCGCCATAGGCTGAAGTGTATGAAACGCTGTGGGGGAACCACCTTCCAACTAAAATCCTGTTTCAGTAGGTTGGAAGCGTTTGCAAACCTCTGCGGGGCTTAGGCGGAAACGCCTACACGCAGCTCTGTGAAACAACTACGGGGAAAGAGTCTTTTCACCTAACATCCGGTTTCAGTAAGTGAGAACTCTTTGAAAACCTATGCGGGGCCTACAGGGTAAGGGCCATAGCGTCACCTCCGTGAAACAACACCGTGGGGAAACCGACTTTCAACTAACATACATCTATCTGATTTGACAAAGTGAGAAGTGTTTGAAAACCCATGGTATCCGGCTTGCAACTAACCTCTTGCTTCGCCAAGTAGAATTGGAAAGCCTATGTGGGCCCTACGGGGAAAGTGCCATGCACTCAACTCTGTGAAACAGAAAAGTGTGAGGGAAACATCTTGCCACTAACATCTTCTTTCACCAAGTTAAAAGTGTTTCAAAGCAAATGCAGCACCTACACCGAGTGTGCCTTATACTCAATACCATGAAACACCTTAGGGAAAGCTTTCTCCTATCGTCTTATTCACTAAGTTTGAAGCGCTTGGAGACCTATGCGGAGCCCAGGTGGAAAGCTCTATGTACTCAGCTCTACCAGGCAGCCCTTGAGGGAAACTATCTGTCAACTAACATCTTGTTTCACTAAGTCACAAGTGTTTGAAAAACCCCGTAGGCCTACCCCGACCAGTGCCTTGTACCTAACTTTAGGAAGTACCGTGGGGATACCATCATTCAACCAACGGCTACGTGTCACAACGTGAGAAACGTTAGTAAATACGTGCGGGGCCTACAGGGAAAGTGCCTTATACTCACCTCTGGAAAAAAAGAGTGAAGCGTCGGGTTTCGCTACGTTAAAATTGCTTGAAAACTAGGCGGGACCTAGAGGTAAGCGCCATAGAGTCAACTCTGTGATAGGACACTGTGGGGAACCCATCGTCCACCCAATTTCTTGTTACACTAAGTTAGAGGTGTTTGAACGCCATCCGGGGATCACACCGAAAGTGCCACATAGCCCTGGGCACCGTCACGGTCGAGAGACAATCTCCCAACATCTGCTTTCACTCGGTTACAAGTGTTTAAAACACATGCGGGGCCTGGGTGGAGAGTACCAAACACGCAACTCCGTGAAACAACACGGTTGGGGAGACCACCTTTCAACCTCTATGTGGTTTCTTTGAGCTAGAAGTGTCTGAAAACCTATGAGAAGCCAACTGGTTAAGTGCCATACCTCTACGCTCAACGGTGAACAACGATGGTGTGCTAAAACAATATTTCAACTAACATCTGGTTGCACTAATTTAAAAGTGTTTGAAAACTATTCAGGGTCTGTGAGGAGAGTGCCATATGCTCCACTCTGTGACAGAACACAGTGGGGACCCCATCTTCCGACTAACGTGTGTCAGTTTGAAAACCATGAGGAGCTACACCCCAAAGGGACTTACTCTATGAGACGCCCTAGGGAAACCGTCTTTGAAGTGACTTCTCGTTTCACAAACTTACAAGTGTTTGAAAACCCATGCATGCAAGGCCTGCGCAGAAAGTGCCTAGAGTCCACTCTGTGAAACAACACTGTGGGTCTCCACGTTTCAACCAACCGCTCGTTTCACTGAGTGAGAAGGGTTTGAAAACCTACGTGCGTTCTACGCAACGAGTGCCATATGCTCAACTCTGTAAAACAACACCGGTGACACCATCCTTCAAATAGCATCATGGTTCACTGTTAGAAGTGTTTGAAAACCTATGCGGAGCCTACCCCGAAAGTATCTTACACTGCACTCTGGCAAAGACTTTGGGGAAGCCGTCCTTCAACTGACATTTTACTTCACTACGTCACCATGGGGTTGCAAACCATGCGGCGCCTACAGCCAAAGTGCCATATGCTCAACTCTGTGAAACAACGCTGTGGGGAAACGGGTTCAACGAACACCTGGTTTCACTACGTTGGAAGTGTTTGAGAAACCCGTCGTGCCCTCTGTCAAACTGCACATTGCAGAAGCCATCTTTCAGCTAACATCTTACATCTCTAAAGTATGGATGGCACGTATGTTATATATAACGTTTGTGTCTGTGCATGTTATTTGTGTGGTGAATGTGGTGTGTGTATGGTGTGTCAGTGTTTTGGAGGTGCTGTATGTGTCCTTCTGTGTTGTCTTCAAGGGTCATATATGTGTTGTGATTGTAGTATATCAGCTAGGTATGCGCCGCATAGAACGTATGTGCGTGTATGGTCTTTCTATGGCCTGTGTGTTTTGTATGTGGTGCACGTGTGGTTTTGTGGTGTGGCATACGGGTGGAGTTTGGGCAGTAAAAGTGTGGTGTGTGTGTGGTGTGCGTGGTGTCCGTACTTCATAGATGTATGGATTCTCACGGTGTGTGTATTGTGGATGCGGTGTCTGTGTAGTGTAAGTGCGTTGTGTGCGGTATGAGTTTGGCATGTATGTGGTGTATATACGGAGTGTGTTTGTGGGCTACACGTAGTGTACGGTGGGTATATGTGTGGTCCGTGTATTAGGTGTAGTAAGTAGTGTGTGGAAGATGTCTGTGTGAGGTGTAAGTGGTTTGGTGTGTATGTGGTGACTGGGTGAGGTGTTTGTGTGGTATTCACGTGTCATGCGAGGTATGTTGGCACCCTGTTGTGTGTTCGGTGTAGGAGTGATGTGGCTGTGTGGCCTATGTGTCACATTTGTGTCTCTATGTGCAGTGTGTGTGGTGTCCTGGTAGTCGACGTGTAGAGGAGGGAGCATCTGTCTTCCGTATAAGTGGCGTGGGTTTGGGGTGTGGGGTGTGCATGTGGAGGGTGTATGCGTGGTATACGGGCAGTGGTTTGTTTGGAAACTGTGTGCTGTATATGTGTTGAGTGTGGTAATACTGTGCGAGGGGGGTAACTGTGGGTGTGTGTGGGGCATGTGTGATGTGTGTTGGATATGTCTGTGGCATATGCATGGTGAGTGTGTGGTGAGCATGTGGTGTGTGTGATGTATGCATGTGTAGACGGTGTATGTGTCATGCAGGTGTGTATGTCGTAGGAAGGTGGCCAATGCGGCGTGCCAGGTGTGTGGAATGTGCAGGGTGTGTGTGTGTGTGTGTGTGTGTGTATGTGTGTTATATAAGTGTCTTGAGTGTATTGCACGGGTGGCCGTGTGTGGTGTGTTTTCCTTAAATGTTTTGGGTGTGTGTGTTGTGTGTTTGGGTACTGTGGTATGTGTGATATATGTGTGGGTTTCCGTGTAATTCGTGTCTTGTGTAGGCTGCACGTTAGTTGAAAGTGCAGTTTGACAGAGTTGAGTATATGGCACTTTCCACCTAGTCCCCGCCGAGGTTTTCAAACACTTCTAACTCAGTGAAACAAGATGCTAGCAACACGATGGTTTTTCCCCCACAGTGTTACTTCACAGAGTTGAGTGTATGGCACGTTCGTCGTCGTTCCCAGCAGTTTTTCAAACGCTTCCAACATGGAGAAACAAGATGTTAGTTGAAAGACGGTTTCCCCAAAGTGCCGTTTTGACAGAGTTGAATATATGGCTCTTTCTTTCTGCACAGTCCCTGAATAATTTTTCAAACCCTTCTAACTTAGTGAAACTAGATGTTAGTTCAAAGGATGCTTTCCCACCGTGTTGGTTCCCAGAGATGAGTATATGGCAGTGACCTTGGAGGCCCTGCATAGCTTCTCAAAACTTCCAACTTGGTGAAACATGTTAGTTGAAAGATGCTTTCTCCACAGGAGTCTTTTGCGATGGCTGGTATAGGTGACTTTCCACATCATTCCCTGCATAGGTTGTCAAACTCTTCTCACGTAGTGAAACGACAGGCTAGTTACAAGATATTTTCCCCACAGTGTTGTATCACAGGGTTGAGTATATGGCACTCACCCTGTAGGCCCCGCGTAGGTTTTCAGACAGTTCTCACTGAGCGAAACCACACATTAGGTGAAAGCTGGTTACTCTCCAGGGTTGTTTCGCAGGATTGGGTATACGGCCCTTTCCGCATGGGCCCGCGTAAGTTTTTCAAACACTTCTAACTGAGAGAAACCAGATGTGAGTTGAAAGATGGTTTCTCCACAGTATGTTTTCTCTGAATCGAGAATTCTGAGGAACTCGAGAATTCCGTTGAAGACGAATCTTCGTTCCCAGCAGTTTTTCAAACACTTCTAACATGGTGAAATAAGATGGTAGTGGAAAGATGGTTTCCCCAAAAGCTGCTTGACAGAGTGGAGGGTATGACACTTTCCGCCTAAGCCCCCACAGGTTTGCCAACACTTCTTCCTTAGTGAAACAAGATGTGAGTGGAAAGATGGTTTCCCCACAGTGTTGTTTCACAGGGTTGAGGGTATGGCACTTTCCTTCTAGGCCCCACATGGGTTTTCCAACACTTCCACGTTAGTGGAGCCAGAGGTTAGTGGAAAGATGGTTTCCGTAGAGTGCAGGTTGACTGACTTGTGTACATGGCACTTCACTCTCCACATAGCCCCCCCCCCCCCACATAGGTGTTCCAACACCTCCAACGGTTGTGACACCGGATGTTAGGTGAGAGATGGTTGCTCCACAGGATTCTTTCACCGTGGCTGGTATATGTCACTTTCCACATCGTTCCCCACATAGGTGCTCAAACTCTTCTAACCTAGTGATTGATACAAGCTGTTAGTTGAGTGTTGGCTTCCCCAGAGTGAAGTCTGACAGAGTTGAGTACATGGAACTTGACGCGCAGTCCCCGCGCAGGTTTTCAAGCCCTTGGAACTGAGTGAAACTAGGTGTTAGCTAAAAGGTCGTGTCCTCAGAGTGTGCCTTCACACGGGTGACTATATGGCACCTACCTTGCAGGCCCCGCACAGTTGTCAGACAGCTCTCTTTTAGTGCAGCAAGATATTAGGAGAAAGACCGTTTCGCCACACCGTGTTTCACATGATGGAGTGTAAGGGCACTTTCTACGCAAGCCACCGTACGTAGGTTGGCAAACACTTGGAACGGAGTGAAACGAGATGCTAGCTGAAAGGTGGTCTCTCCACAGTACACCTTCACGGGGTGGAGGGTCACTTTCGACGTCGTTCTCCGCATAGGATTTCAAACAATGCCAACCTGGTGCTACAAGATGTTCCTGGAAAGATGGTTTCCCCAAATGGGCAGCTGCACAAACGTGAGTGTATGGCACTTTCACTATAGGCCTCCCATCACTGTTCCGCCTCTTCCCACTTAGGGAAAGGACATGTTGGCTGAAAGGTGTTTCCTCACCCCCGCCCCCGCCCTCCACGGTTTTGTTTCACACAGTCGAGGACAGAGCACTTGCCGTGTACGTCTGCATACGCTTTCAAACTCTTGCAACTTAGCCAAACAAGATGTCAGCTGAGAGATGGTTTCTCTGCAGGATTCTTTCAGAGTATCGAGTACATATCACTTTCCACATCGTGCCCTGCATAGGTTTTCAAACGCTTCTGACTTAGTGATACAAGATGTCAGGTGAAGGATGGTTTCCCCGAAGGGCAAACCTTTGACAGAGTTGAGTGGCACGCGCCGCATAAAGCCCCCACAGGCTTCCTTCACTCGCTTCTTACCTGGTGAAACCCAATGTAGTTGAAAGACGGTTTCCCCAACAGTGTTGTTTCACAGCGCTGAGGGTCTAGGCCCCACATGGGATTGCAAACACTTCCAAGTTAGTGGAACCAGAGGTGAGTGGAAAGCGTTCCTCCAAAGTGCAGTTTGCCCGAGTCGAGTATACGACACCTTCCACTGAGGCCCCACGATAGGCGTTTGTTCAAACTGCTGGTCTAACTTAGCGATACAAGATGTTCCTTCACAGAGCCGAGTTTGTGGCACTGACCTTACATGTGGGCGCCGCATAGGTTTGCAAACAGTTCTCCCTCAGTGAGCCAAGATGTTAGTTGCAAGATGGCTTCTCCACAGGACTTTCTCACAATGCCGAGTAAATGTCACTTGCCCCTTCTTTGCCCGCAGAGGATTTCCGGCAAATCTAACTTAGCGATACGGGATGTTATTTGAAAGGTGGTTTCCCCAAAGTGCCTCTCGACAGAGTCGCGTATATGGCACCTTCGTCATAGGCCCCGAATGGGTTTTCAGACACCTCTGCCCAGTGAAACGTGATGTCAGTCCACAGTATTCTCTCCCACAGTCGAGTATATGTCACTTTCCCCCTGGCTCCCCACAGAGGGTTTCAAACACTTCTACGTTAGTGATGCAAGCTGTTAGCCAGAAGATGGCTCCTGCAATGTGCAGTGGGACAGTGCTCTGTATATATATATATATATATATATATACATATACATATAGCACGTTGTGCTTAGGCCCCGACGGGTTTCTCAAACACTTCTAACTTAGTGAAACCACGTGTTAGTTGAAACGGTCTCCCCACAGTGTTGTTTCACAGAGTTGAGTGTATGGCACTTTCGCTGTAGGCCCCGCACGAACGGTTTGCAGCCACAGGTAACATAGTGAAGTAAGCTGTTGGTTGAAGGACGGCTTCTCCGCTCTCCCCCCTCCCCCCACACACACACCGCAGGTGTTGTTTGACAGAGTGGGGTGTCTCATACTTTTGGTGTGAGCTCCGCATCGCTTTTCAAACACGTCTAACAAGGGAACCCAGATGCTATTTGAAGGATGGTTTCACCACAGTGTTGTTTTACAGAGTTGAGCACATGGCGCTTGCTGCGTAGGAAGCCCCTCGTTTCTGAAACTCTTCTCAGTAAGGGAAACGAGAGGTGTGTTGACAGGTGGCGTCTCCACGGTGTTGTTTCACAGAGTTGACTCTACGGCACTTTCGTCGCAGGCCCTGCATGGGTCTTGAAGCCCTTGTCACTTTGGCAAACGAGCTGTCATTTGAAAAGTGGTCTCCCCCCAGTGTCTCACAGAGTTGAGGGTAGGGCCCTTGCCGCGTAGACCCCCAACAGTTTCCGAACACTCTTAAGTTAGTGAAACCAGGTGCTAGTTGAGTGCTCGTTTCAGCACACCATCGTTTCTCACAGTTGAGTAGACGGCGCTCAACAGTTAGGCGTCTCGTAGGTTTTCAAACCCTTCTACCTTAGAGAAACCACACGGTAGTTGAAGGACGGTTTCCCCCACAGTGTTGTTTCCTAGAGTTGAGAGCGTACGGTCCCGTGCGCTAGGCGCCTGCGAGCCTTATGAAACACCTGTGGCTTAGTGAAACCACATGCTAGGAGACAGATTGTGTCCCCACAGTGTCGTCTCACAGGGTTCAGTATATGGCACTCTCGTTGTAGGCCCCGCAACGTTTGGAGCTACGTGTACCTTAGCGAAGCGAGATGTCAGCGGAACGACGGCTCTCACCAAGTGTTATCTGCCAGAGCGCAGTGGGAGACACTTTCGGGCTAGGCTCCGCGTAGCTTTCCAAACACTTCTAACGAGGGAACCCAGATGCTGTTGGAAGGAGGGTTTCACCACAGTGTTGTTTTACATACAGAGTTGCGCACAGGGCCCTCTCTGCGTAGTACCCACGTAGGTTTTCGAACCCTTCTCACTAAGCGAAACGAGCGGTTAGGTGAAACGTGGAGACCCACAGTGTTGTCTCACAGAGTTGAGTGTATGGCACTTTCCGCATAGGCCCTGCATAGGTTGTCAAACACTTCTAACATTGTGAAACGAGATGTGATTGGGAAGATGGTTTTCCCCCACAGCGTCTCAGAGAGCTGAGTATACGGCAGTTTCGTTGTAGTCTCCGGATGCTTCTCAAACACTTCCAACTTAGTGAAACCACATGGTAGTTGGAAGATGCTTTCCCCGCAAGGTTGTGTCACAGAGTTGAGTGTACGTCCCTTTCTACATACGCCTCCATAGGTTTTCAAACACGTCTGCCTTAGTGAACTGAGATGTTAGTTGAAAGGTGTTTTCCCCACCGTGTTTTTCCCCATAGGCGAGTATATGGCACTCACCGTCCACGTCTGCATACGTTTTCAAAACTCTTCTAACTTAGGCAAACAAGGGGTTAGTTGAAAAGACGGTTTTCTCCACAGTGTGTTTTCACAGAGTCGAGAACATGGCACTTTCCTCATTGTTCCTAGCAACGTTTTTCACGTACGTCTAACATGGTGAAACAAGATATTAGTTGGAAGACGGTTTCCCTAAAAAAAATTGACAGTGGAGCAGATGGCACTTTCCGCCTAAGCCCCCACCCCCCCCAACCCCCACCCCCGGCAAGTTTCGAAACACTCCTACGAACTGAACCCGGATGTTATTTGAAAGACGGTTTCACCGCAGTCGTGTTGTGCAGAGTTGAGCATATGACACTTTCTTTGTAGAAATGGCATAGGTTTTCAACCACTTCTAAGTGAAGAGCAGTTAGCTGCAACATGGATTCACCACAGTGTTGTGTCACAGAGTTGAGTGCATGGTCTACGCGCCTAGGTCCCGTGGGTCTTCTCAGACACTTGTAACCTAGTGAAACCAGAGGCTAGAAGAAAGATTCTTTCCCCCGCCGTGCCGTTTCACAGAGTTGAGCATATGGCACTTTCGGACTAGGCCCCACATGGTTTGCATCTACATCTAACATAGTGAATTAAAATGTGAGCTGGAGGACGGCTTCCCCAGGTGTTGTTTGACAGAGTGGAGTGTATGACTCTTGCGGTGTCGGCTCTGCAGAAGTTTCCAAACACTTCTAACAGGGGAGCCCAGATGGTATTTGAAGGGTGGTTTCCCCACCGTGTTGTTTTACAGAGTTGAGCACATGGCACTTTCTACGTAGAACCGCATACGGTTCTCAAACAATTTCTAAGTGAAACGAGAGGTTAGTTGAAAGGTGGAGTCCCCACAGTGTTGTTTCACAGAGTTGACTAGGTGGCACTTTCGGCGCAGGCCCTACATGGGTTTTCGAACGCTTGTCACTTTGTGAAATGAGATGTCAGTTGAAAGATGGTTCCTCCACAGTGTCTCACAGAGATGAGTTGGTGGCGCTTTCGGTGTCATCTCCGCGTGGTTTTCAAACACTTCCAACTTACTGAAACAACGTGTTAGTTGGTAGAGGGTTTCCCCCCGACTGTGTTGTGTCTCGGAGTTGAAACTATGGCACTTTCCTCATAGACCCTGGATAGTTTTCAAACAGGCTTGAAGCAGGGAAACCAGATGTTAGTTGACAGATCGTTTTGCCACACCATTGTCTCTCACAGTTGAGTGCACGGCACTTAACCGTTAGGCTTCCCGTGGGTGTTCAAAGACTTCTACCTTAGGGAAACCAGATGGTAGTTGAACGATGGTTTCCCCATAGTGTTGTTTCACAGACTTGACCGTATGGCACTCTCCGTGTGGCCCACACTTAGGTTTCCTAACCCTTGTAACTACGCTCAGTGAGAAGTTAATTGAAAGGTGGTTTCACCACAGTGTTGTTTGATTGAGTGGCGCGTATGGCGCTAGCCACATGGGCCCCGCGTGTGTTTTCAAACACTTGTAACAGTGAAACCAGATAGTAGTTGAACGATCCTTTCACCACACTGGTATTCACACAGTTGAGTATAGGGCACCTTGCGATTAGGCAATCCTATGAGAGCACAGGATTTCCACACACTGCTCACTTAGAGAAACCAGCTGGTAGTCGAAGATCGTTTTCCCACAGTGTTGTTTCACAGAGTCGAGTATATGGCACGGTCTTCAGAGGCCCCCCAGGGGTTTCAAACACTTCTAACTTAGTGGCCCAGCTTTTAGTTAAAAGTCAGTTTCTCCCATGTTGTTTCACAGAGTTGAGCGTATGGTGCTATGCACCTAAGCCCCCCCCCCCCCCCCCGTCTTTTCAAACCCTTGTAACCTCGCGAATCCAGATGCTCGGAGAAAGACTGTGTCACCATAGTGTCTGTTCTCGGAGTTGAGTGTATGGCACTTTCGTTGTGGGCCCCGCATGGTTTTCAAACACATCACACTTAGGGAAATAAGATGTGAGTTGGAGGACGGCTTCCTCCAAGTGTTGTTTGACACAGTGCAATGTAAGATACACTCGGTGTAGCGGCCGCATGGCATTTCAAACACGTCTGACAAGTGAACCCAGGTGATATTTGGAGGATGGTATCACCACGCTGTTGTTTTACAGAGTTGAGCTTATGGCACTCTCTGCGTAGTCCCTGCATAGGTCTTCAAACACTTCGAACTTAGTGCACCAAGATGTTAGTTGAAAGAGGGTGTCCCCACAGGATTCTCTACAGTGTCCTGTACGTGTCACTCTCCACATCGTTCCCCACATAGACCTTCACAGACTTCTACGCGACACGACAGGTCAATGGACAGACTATTTCCACAAAGTGCATTGTGACAGAGTTGAGGATGCGGCGCTTTCACCATAGGCCCTGCATTGATTTTCCAACACTTGGAACCTAGCGAAACAAGATGGTAGTTGAACGATTGTTTTCACTGCACTGCTGCTTCGCAGAATCGAGTATATGGCACTTTCGTGTATCCCAAGCACAGTTTTCCACACACTTGAACCTTAGTGAAACCGGATGTTAATCGAACAGTGGTCTCCTCACAGAGTCGTGTATATGGCACCTTGCGGGGAGGCCACTCAAGTGTTTCTAAACACTTCAGACTTTGTGAAACCAGGTAGTAGCTGAAAGACGGTTGCCCCACAGTGTTGTTTCACAGGGAGATGGGTATTTGGCACCTTCCGCTTAGGCCCCTCACAGGTTTTCAAACACTTCCACCTTAGCGTAATGGGCTGTTCCTTGAAAGATGGTTGCCCCCGCAACGTATCAGACAGGCGTGTATGTGGCACTCTGGATGTCGCCCCCCGCACGGGTGTTCAAGCACACTAAGTTAGCGAAACCAGATGTTAACTGATAGACGTTTGCACCACACAAACGTTTCACAGGGTTGAGTACCGGGCACTTTGGCTGTAGTCCCCGCATGGGTTTTTAGCCACTTCTAGTGTCGTGAAACAAGACATTAGTTGAAAGGTGTGTTGTCTGCCAGACTTGACTATGTGGCACTTTATGCGTAGGTTTTGGAACACGCCTAGCAACGTGAAACCGTTAAGTTAGTTGAAAGATGGTTTCCCCACAAGCAGTTTTTAGAGTCGAGTATATGTCACTTTCCCCCATAGTCCCTAGTGTATGTTTTAAAGCATTTCTAACCGTGAAACAAGTTGTTAATGGAAAGATTTTTATCCCACAGTATTGTTTCACAGAGTGGAGTATATGGCACCTTCCTCTAGGTCCCTCTTCAGTTTTTAAGCTTTTCTAAATTTCTGAAATCAGATGGTAGTGGAAAGAGGTTTTCACCTCAGTGTTGTCTCGCAGAGTTGAGTAGACGGCACTTTCCTCATAGACCCGGCCTAGGGTTTCAAGTGCTTCTGTTAGTGAAACAAGATATTAGTTGAAAGACCGTTTTTCCGTAACACTCTTTCACACAATCAAGTCTATGTCACTTTCATCGTAATTCCCCGAAAATGTTTACAGAAACTTCCAACGGTGAAACGAGATGTTAGTTGAAGGATGGTTTCACCACACTGTTGTTTCACAGAGCTGAGTGATGGCGCTTTCCGTATCGTTGCCCGCGTGGGTTTTCTAACACTTACAGATTAGTGACATCAGATGGTAGTTGAAAGATGGTTTCACCACAGTGTTGTCTCACAGAGTGGAGGATATGGCGCTTCTCTCATAGTTGCTCGCGTACGTTTTCCACCCCGTCCAAATTAGTGAAACCGAATGTTTCTTGAAGGAGGGTTCCCCAAAATGTTGTTGTTTCCCATATTTGAGTGCAAGGCGCTTTCCCTGAAGGTGTCGCATAGGTTTTCAAACTGGTCCAACCTTGTGCACCAAGAGGTTAGTTGGCTGAGGGTTTGAGCAGACTCTTGTGCAGAGTTGAGTGTGTGGCACTTTCCGCATAGGCTCCGCATAGGTTTCAAAGATGGTTTTAACCGTAGGGATACCAGATGCCAGTTGAAAGATGTTTCATACAGTCGTGCATACGGCAGTTTCGGTGTTGGCCCCGCACGGGCCCTCAAACACTTCTAACTTGGTGAAACCCGACGTTGGTGGATAGATGGTTTCACCACACGGTTGTTTCCCAGGGTTGAGTGCATGGCACATCCGGTGTAGGCCCCACATGGGTCTTCAAGCTAAGAGGGGTCTAACGTACTGAAACAGGATGCTGGTTGGAAGATGGTTTCCGCACAGTGTTATTTGCCAGACTCGAGTATATGACACTTTATTCGTAGGCCCCACATACGTTGTCGAATACCTCTAACATAGTGAGACCTGATGGTAGTTGAAGGATGGTTTCTCCACGGTAAGATTTCAGCGTGGAGTGTATCTCGTTTTCCTCATAGGTTTTCAAACACTTCTCAGCGAAGCAAGGTGTTAGTTGATGAAGGGCTTATTTATGAAAAGTGTCACATACTTAACGCGGTGTAAAATCACTGTGCGGAAACATCTGTTTGTTTCACAAAGTTAGAAATGTTGGAATCCTAGGCATAGAAGCTAAAAAGCGGGGCGCCTGGGTGGCTTGGTCGGTTAAGCGTCTGACTTCGGCTCAGGTCATGATCTCGCGGTCCGTGGGTTCGAGCCCCGCGTCAGGCTCTGTGCTGACAGCTCAGAGCCTGGAGCCTGTTTCAGAGTCTGTGTCTCCTTCTCACCGTGACCCTCCCCCGTTCAGCTCTATCTCTCTCTGTCTCAAAAATAAATAAACTTTAAAAAAGAAGTTAAAAGGCAAAGCGCACTTTCCTCGCTGTGTCAAGGATCGTTGTAGACAAACCACTTTTCAAATAACATCTGGTTTAACTAAGCGGGAAGTGTTTGCAAACGCTTGCGGGGCCGCAAAGACACTGCCATGTCCTCGGCGCTGTGAAACACCAGTGTGGTGACGCCTTTTACCAACTAACATCTGCTTTCACCGCATAGGGTTTCAAGTGCTTGAAAACCCATGTGGGGACGAAACGGAAAGCGCCATAGGCTGAAGTGTATGAAACGCTGTGGGGGAACCACCTTCCAACTAAAATCCTGTTTCAGTAGGTTGGAAGCGTTTGCAAACCTCTGCGGGGCTTAGGCGGAAACGCCTACACGCAGCTCTGTGAAACAACTACGGGGAAAGAGTCTTTTCACCTAACATCCGGTTTCAGTAAGTGAGAACTCTTTGAAAACCTATGCGGGGCCTACAGGGTAAGGGCCATAGCGTCACCTCCGTGAAACAACACCGTGGGGAAACCGACTTTCAACTAACATACATCTATCTGATTTGACAAAGTGAGAAGTGTTTGAAAACCCATGGTATCCGGCTTGCAACTAACCTCTTGCTTCGCCAAGTAGAATTGGAAAGCCTATGTGGGCCCTACGGGGAAAGTGCCATGCACTCAACTCTGTGAAACAGAAAAGTGTGAGGGAAACATCTTGCCACTAACATCTTCTTTCACCAAGTTAAAAGTGTTTCAAAGCAAATGCAGCACCTACACCGAGTGTGCCTTATACTCAATACCATGAAACACCTTAGGGAAAGCTTTCTCCTATCGTCTTATTCACTAAGTTTGAAGCGCTTGGAGACCTATGCGGAGCCCAGGTGGAAAGCTCTATGTACTCAGCTCTACCAGGCAGCCCTTGAGGGAAACTATCTGTCAACTAACATCTTGTTTCACTAAGTCACAAGTGTTTGTAGCACCAGGTTGGCATTGTTTGAAATCCTATGCGGAGAACGACGTCGAAAGTGACCCTCCACCCCGTGAAGGTGTACTGTGGAGAGACCACCTTTCAGCTAGCATCTCGTTTCACTCCGTTCCAAGTGTTTGCCAACCTACGTACGGTGGCTTGCGTAGAAAGTGCCCTTACACTCCATCATGTGAAACACGGTGTGGCGAAACGGTCTTTCTCCTAATATCTTGCTGCACTAAAAGAGAGCTGTCTGACAACTGTGCGGGGCCTGCAAGGTAGGTGCCATATAGTCACCCGTGTGAAGGCACACTCTGAGGACACGACCTTTTAGCTAACACCTAGTTTCACTCAGTTCCAAGGGCTTGAAAACCTGCGCGGGGACTGCGCGTCAAGTTCCATGTACTCAACTCTGTCAGACTTCACTCTGGGGAAGCCAACACTCAACTAACAGCTTGTATCAATCACTAGGTTAGAAGAGTTTGAGCACCTATGTGGGGAACGATGTGGAAAGTGACATATACCAGCCACGGTGAAAGAATCCTGTGGAGCAACCATCTCTCACCTAACATCCGGTGTCACAACCGTTGGAGGTGTTGGAACACCTATGTGGGGGGGGGGGGCTATGTGGAGAGTGAAGTGCCATGTACACAAGTCAGTCAACCTGCACTCTACGGAAACCATCTTTCCACTAACCTCTGGCTCCACTAACGTGGAAGTGTTGGAAAACCCATGTGGGGCCTAGAAGGAAAGTGCCATACCCTCAACCCTGTGAAACAACACTGTGGGGAAACCATCTTTCCACTCACATCTTGTTTCACTAAGGAAGAAGTGTTGGCAAACCTGTGGGGGCTTAGGCGGAAAGTGTCATACCCTCCACTCTGTCAAGCAGCTTTTGGGGAAACCATCTTTCCACTACCATCTTATTTCACCATGTTAGAAGTGTTTGAAAAACTGCTGGGAACGAAGATTCGTCTTCAACGGAATTCTCGAGTTCCTCAGAATTCTCGATTCAGAGAAAACATACTGTGGAGAAACCATCTTTCAACTCACATCTGGTTTCTCTCAGTTAGAAGTGTTTGAAAAACTTACGCGGGCCCATGCGGAAAGGGCCGTATACCCAATCCTGCGAAACAACCCTGGAGAGTAACCAGCTTTCACCTAATGTGTGGTTTCGCTCAGTGAGAACTGTCTGAAAACCTACGCGGGGCCTACAGGGTGAGTGCCATATACTCAACCCTGTGATACAACACTGTGGGGAAAATATCTTGTAACTAGCCTGTCGTTTCACTACGTGAGAAGAGTTTGACAACCTATGCAGGGAATGATGTGGAAAGTCACCTATACCAGCCATCGCAAAAGACTCCTGTGGAGAAAGCATCTTTCAACTAACATGTTTCACCAAGTTGGAAGTTTTGAGAAGCTATGCAGGGCCTCCAAGGTCACTGCCATATACTCATCTCTGGGAACCAACACGGTGGGAAAGCATCCTTTGAACTAACATCTAGTTTCACTAAGTTAGAAGGGTTTGAAAAATTATTCAGGGACTGTGCAGAAAGAAAGAGCCATATATTCAACTCTGTCAAAACGGCACTTTGGGGAAACCGTCTTTCAACTAACATCTTGTTTCTCCATGTTGGAAGCGTTTGAAAAACTGCTGGGAACGACGACGAACGTGCCATACACTCAACTCTGTGAAGTAACACTGTGGGGGAAAAACCATCGTGTTGCTAGCATCTTGTTTCACTGAGTTAGAAGTGTTTGAAAACCTCGGCGGGGACTAGGTGGAAAGTGCCATATACTCAACTCTGTCAAACTGCACTTTCAACTAACGTGCAGCCTACACAAGACACGAATTACACGGAAACCCACACATATATCACACATACCACAGTACCCAAACACACAACACACACACCCAAAACATTTAAGGAAAACACACCACACACGGCCACCCGTGCAATACACTCAAGACACTTATATAACACACATACACACACACACACACACACACACACCCTGCACATTCCACACACCTGGCACGCCGCATTGGCCACCTTCCTACGACATACACACCTGCATGACACATACACCGTCTACACATGCATACATCACACACACCACATGCTCACCACACACTCACCATGCATATGCCACAGACATATCCAACACACATCACACATGCCCCACACACACCCACAGTTACCCCCCTCGCACAGTATTACCACACTCAACACATATACAGCACACAGTTTCCAAACAAACCACTGCCCGTATACCACGCATACACCCTCCACATGCACACCCCACACCCCAAACCCACGCCACTTATACGGAAGACAGATGCTCCCTCCTCTACACGTCGACTACCAGGACACCACACACACTGCACATAGAGACACAAATGTGACACATAGGCCACACAGCCACATCACTCCTACACCGAACACACAACAGGGTGCCAACATACCTCGCATGACACGTGAATACCACACAAACACCTCACCCAGTCACCACATACACACCAAACCACTTACACCTCACACAGACATCTTCCACACACTACTTACTACACCTAATACACGGACCACACATATACCCACCGTACACTACGTGTAGCCCACAAACACACTCCGTATATACACCACATACATGCCAAACTCATACCGCACACAACGCACTTACACTACACAGACACCGCATCCACAATACACACACCGTGAGAATCCATACATCTATGAAGTACGGACACCACGCACACCACACACACACCACACTTTTACTGCCCAAACTCCACCCGTATGCCACACCACAAAACCACACGTGCACCACATACAAAACACACAGGCCATAGAAAGACCATACACGCACATACGTTCTATGCGGCGCATACCTAGCTGATATACTACAATCACAACACATATATGACCCTTGAAGACAACACAGAAGGACACATACAGCACCTCCAAAACACTGACACACCATACACACACCACATTCACCACACAAATAACATGCACAGACACAAACGTTATATATAACATACGTGCCATCCATACTTTAGAGATGTAAGATGTTAGCTGAAAGATGGCTTCTGCAATGTGCAGTTTGACAGAGGGCACGACGGGTTTCTCAAACACTTCCAACGTAGTGAAACCAGGTGTTCGTTGAACCCGTTTCCCCACAGCGTTGTTTCACAGAGTTGAGCATATGGCACTTTGGCTGTAGGCGCCGCATGGTTTGCAACCCCATGGTGACGTAGTGAAGTAAAATGTCAGTTGAAGGACGGCTTCCCCAAAGTCTTTGCCAGAGTGCAGTGTAAGATACTTTCGGGGTAGGCTCCGCATAGGTTTTCAAACACTTCTAACAGTGAACCATGATGCTATTTGAAGGATGGTGTCACCGGTGTTGTTTTACAGAGTTGAGCATATGGCACTCGTTGCGTAGAACGCACGTAGGTTTTCAAACCCTTCTCACTCAGTGAAACGAGCGGTTGGTTGAAACGTGGAGACCCACAGTGTTGTTTCACAGAGTGGACTCTAGGCACTTTCTGCGCAGGCCTTGCATGCATGGGTTTTCAAACACTTGTAAGTTTGTGAAACGAGAAGTCACTTCAAAGACGGTTTCCCTAGGGCGTCTCATAGAGTAAGTCCCTTTGGGGTGTAGCTCCTCATGGTTTTCAAACTGACACACGTTAGTCGGAAGATGGGGTCCCCACTGTGTTCTGTCACAGAGTGGAGCATATGGCACTCTCCTCACAGACCCTGAATAGTTTTCAAACACTTTTAAATTAGTGCAACCAGATGTTAGTTGAAATATTGTTTTAGCACACCATCGTTGTTCACCGTTGAGCGTAGAGGTATGGCACTTAACCAGTTGGCTTCTCATAGGTTTTCAGACACTTCTAGCTCAAAGAAACCACATAGAGGTTGAAAGGTGGTCTCCCCAACCGTGTTGTTTCACGGAGTTGCGTGTTTGGTACTCTCCACCCAGGCCCCGCATGTGTTTTAAACACTTGTAACCGAGTGAAAGCAGATGTTGGGAGATTGTCTCTCGACCGTGACGGTGCCCAGGGCTATGTGGCACTTTCGGTGTGATCCCCGGATGGCGTTCAAACACCTCTAACTTAGTGTAACAAGAAATTGGGTGGACGATGGGTTCCCCACAGTGTCCTATCACAGAGTTGACTCTATGGCGCTTACCTCTAGGTCCCGCCTAGTTTTCAAGCAATTTTAACGTAGCGAAACCCGACGCTTCACTCTTTTTTTCCAGAGGTGAGTATAAGGCACTTTCCCTGTAGGCCCCGCACGTATTTACTAACGTTTCTCACGTTGTGACACGTAGCCGTTGGTTGAATGATGGTATCCCCACGGTACTTCCTAAAGTTAGGTACAAGGCACTGGTCGGGGTAGGCCTACGGGGTTTTTCAAACACTTGTGACTTAGTGAAACAAGATGTTAGTTGACAGATAGTTTCCCTCAAGGGCTGCCTGGTAGAGCTGAGTACATAGAGCTTTCCACCTGGGCTCCGCATAGGTCTCCAAGCGCTTCAAACTTAGTGAATAAGACGATAGGAGAAAGCTTTCCCTAAGGTGTTTCATGGTATTGAGTATAAGGCACACTCGGTGTAGGTGCTGCATTTGCTTTGAAACACTTTTAACTTGGTGAAAGAAGATGTTAGTGGCAAGATGTTTCCCTCACACTTTTCTGTTTCACAGAGTTGAGTGCATGGCACTTTCCCCGTAGGGCCCACATAGGCTTTCCAATTCTACTTGGCGAAGCAAGAGGTTAGTTGCAAGCCGGATACCATGGGTTTTCAAACACTTCTCACTTTGTCAAATCAGATAGATGTATGTTAGTTGAAAGTCGGTTTCCCCACGGTGTTGTTTCACGGAGGTGACGCTATGGCCCTTACCCTGTAGGCCCCGCATAGGTTTTCAAAGAGTTCTCACTTACTGAAACCGGATGTTAGGTGAAAAGACTCTTTCCCCGTAGTTGTTTCACAGAGCTGCGTGTAGGCGTTTCCGCCTAAGCCCCGCAGAGGTTTGCAAACGCTTCCAACCTACTGAAACAGGATTTTAGTTGGAAGGTGGTTCCCCCACAGCGTTTCATACACTTCAGCCTATGGCGCTTTCCGTTTCGTCCCCACATGGGTTTTCAAGCACTTGAAACCCTATGCGGTGAAAGCAGATGTTAGTTGGTAAAAGGCGTCACCACACTGGTGTTTCACAGCGCCGAGGACATGGCAGTGTCTTTGCGGCCCCGCAAGCGTTTGCAAACACTTCCCGCTTAGTTAAACCAGATGTTATTTGAAAAGTGGTTTGTCTACAACGATCCTTGACACAGCGAGGAAAGTGCGCTTTGCCTTTTAACTTCTTTTTTAAAGTTTATTTATTTTTGAGACAGAGAGAGATAGAGCTGAACGGGGGAGGGTCACGGTGAGAAGGAGACACAGACTCTGAAACAGGCTCCAGGCTCCGAGCTGTCAGCACAGAGCCTGACGCGGGGCTCGAACCCACGGACCGCGAGATCATGACCTGAGCCGAAGTCAGACGCTTAACCGACCAAGCCACCCAGGCGCCCCGCTTTTTAGCTTCTATGCCTAGGATTCCAACATTTCTAACTTTGTGAAACAAACAGATGTTTCCGCACAGTGATTTTACACCGCGTTAAGTATGTGACACTTTTCATAAATAAGCCCTTCATCAACTAACACCTTGCTTCGCTGAGAAGTGTTTGAAAACCTATGAGGAAAACGAGATACACTCCACGCTGAAATCTTACCGTGGAGAAACCATCCTTCAACTACCATCAGGTCTCACTATGTTAGAGGTATTCGACAACGTATGTGGGGCCTACGAATAAAGTGTCATATACTCGAGTCTGGCAAATAACACTGTGCGGAAACCATCTTCCAACCAGCATCCTGTTTCAGTACGTTAGACCCCTCTTAGCTTGAAGACCCATGTGGGGCCTACACCGGATGTGCCATGCACTCAACCCTGGGAAACAACCGTGTGGTGAAACCATCTATCCACCAACGTCGGGTTTCACCAAGTTAGAAGTGTTTGAGGGCCCGTGCGGGGCCAACACCGAAACTGCCGTATGCACGACTGTATGAAACATCTTTCAACTGGCATCTGGTATCCCTACGGTTAAAACCATCTTTGAAACCTATGCGGAGCCTATGCGGAAAGTGCCACACACTCAACTCTGCACAAGAGTCTGCTCAAACCCTCAGCCAACTAACCTCTTGGTGCACAAGGTTGGACCAGTTTGAAAACCTATGCGACACCTTCAGGGAAAGCGCCTTGCACTCAAATATGGGAAACAACAACATTTTGGGGAACCCTCCTTCAAGAAACATTCGGTTTCACTAATTTGGACGGGGTGGAAAACGTACGCGAGCAACTATGAGAGAAGCGCCATATCCTCCACTCTGTGAGACAACACTGTGGTGAAACCATCTTTCAACTACCATCTGATGTCACTAATCTGTAAGTGTTAGAAAACCCACGCGGGCAACGATACGGAAAGCGCCATCACTCAGCTCTGTGAAACAACAGTGTGGTGAAACCATCCTTCAACTAACATCTCGTTTCACCGTTGGAAGTTTCTGTAAACATTTTCGGGGAATTACGATGAAAGTGACATAGACTTGATTGTGTGAAAGAGTGTTACGGAAAAACGGTCTTTCAACTAATATCTTGTTTCACTAACAGAAGCACTTGAAACCCTAGGCCGGGTCTATGAGGAAAGTGCCGTCTACTCAACTCTGCGAGACAACACTGAGGTGAAAACCTCTTTCCACTACCATCTGATTTCAGAAATTTAGAAAAGCTTAAAAACTGAAGAGGGACCTAGAGGAAGGTGCCATATACTCCACTCTGTGAAACAATACTGTGGGATAAAAATCTTTCCATTAACAACTTGTTTCACGGTTAGAAATGCTTTAAAACATACACTAGGGACTATGGGGGAAAGTGACATATACTCGACTCTAAAAACTGCTTGTGGGGAAACCATCTTTCAACTAACTTAACGGTTTCACGTTGCTAGGCGTGTTCCAAAACCTACGCATAAAGTGCCACATAGTCAAGTCTGGCAGACAACACACCTTTCAACTAATGTCTTGTTTCACGACACTAGAAGTGGCTAAAAACCCATGCGGGGACTACAGCCAAAGTGCCCGGTACTCAACCCTGTGAAACGTTTGTGTGGTGCAAACGTCTATCAGTTAACATCTGGTTTCGCTAACTTAGTGTGCTTGAACACCCGTGCGGGGGGCGACATCCAGAGTGCCACATACACGCCTGTCTGATACGTTGCGGGGGCAACCATCTTTCAAGGAACAGCCCATTACGCTAAGGTGGAAGTGTTTGAAAACCTGTGAGGGGCCTAAGCGGAAGGTGCCAAATACCCATCTCCCTGTGAAACAACACTGTGGGGCAACCGTCTTTCAGCTACTACCTGGTTTCACAAAGTCTGAAGTGTTTAGAAACACTTGAGTGGCCTCCCCGCAAGGTGCCATATACACGACTCTGTGAGGAGACCACTGTTCGATTAACATCCGGTTTCACTAAGGTTCAAGTGTGTGGAAAACTGTGCTTGGGATACACGAAAGTGCCATATACTCGATTCTGCGAAGCAGCAGTGCAGTGAAAACAATCGTTCAACTACCATCTTGTTTCGCTAGGTTCCAAGTGTTGGAAAATCAATGCAGGGCCTATGGTGAAAGCGCCGCATCCTCAACTCTGTCACAATGCACTTTGTGGAAATAGTCTGTCCATTGACCTGTCGTGTCGCGTAGAAGTCTGTGAAGGTCTATGTGGGGAACGATGTGGAGAGTGACACGTACAGGACACTGTAGAGAATCCTGTGGGGACACCCTCTTTCAACTAACATCTTGGTGCACTAAGTTCGAAGTGTTTGAAGACCTATGCAGGGACTACGCAGAGAGTGCCATAAGCTCAACTCTGTAAAACAACAGCGTGGTGATACCATCCTCCAAATATCACCTGGGTTCACTTGTCAGACGTGTTTGAAATGCCATGCGGCCGCTACACCGAGTGTATCTTACATTGCACTGTGTCAAACAACACTTGGAGGAAGCCGTCCTCCAACTCACATCTTATTTCCCTAAGTGTGATGTGTTTGAAAACCATGCGGGGCCCACAACGAAAGTGCCATACACTCAACTCCGAGAACAGACACTATGGTGACACAGTCTTTCTCCGAGCATCTGGATTCGCGAGGTTACAAGGGTTTGAAAAGACGGGGGGAGGGGGCTTAGGTGCATAGCACCATACGCTCAACTCTGTGAAACAACATGGGAGAAACTGACTTTTAACTAAAAGCTGGGCCACTAAGTTAGAAGTGTTTGAAACCCCTGGGGGGCCTCTGAAGACCGTGCCATATACTCGACTCTGTGAAACAACACTGTGGGAAAACGATCTTCGACTACCAGCTGGTTTCTCTAAGTGAGCAGTGTGTGGAAATCCTGTGCTCTCATAGGATTGCCTAATCGCAAGGTGCCCTATACTCAACTGTGTGAATACCAGTGTGGTGAAAGGATCGTTCAACTACTATCTGGTTTCACTGTTACAAGTGTTTGAAAACACACGCGGGGCCCATGTGGCTAGCGCCATACGCGCCACTCAATCAAACAACACTGTGGTGAAACCACCTTTCAATTAACTTCTCACTGAGCGTAGTTACAAGGGTTAGGAAACCTAAGTGTGGGCCACACGGAGAGTGCCATACGGTCAAGTCTGTGAAACAACACTATGGGGAAACCATCGTTCAACTACCATCTGGTTTCCCTAAGGTAGAAGTCTTTGAACACCCACGGGAAGCCTAACGGTTAAGTGCCGTGCACTCAACTGTGAGAGACAATGGTGTGGCAAAACGATCTGTCAACTAACATCTGGTTTCCCTGCTTCAAGCCTGTTTGAAAACTATCCAGGGTCTATGAGGAAAGTGCCATAGTTTCAACTCCGAGACACAACACAGTCGGGGGAAACCCTCTACCAACTAACACGTTGTTTCAGTAAGTTGGAAGTGTTTGAAAACCACGCGGAGATGACACCGAAAGCGCCACCAACTCATCTCTGTGAGACACTGTGGAGGAACCATCTTTCAACTGACATCTCATTTCACAAAGTGACAAGCGTTCGAAAACCCATGTAGGGCCTGCGCCGAAAGTGCCACCTAGTCAACTCTGTGAAACAACACTGTGGGGACTCCACCTTTCAACTAACCTCTCGTTTCACTTAGAAATTGTTTGAGAACCGTATGCGGTTCTACGTAGAAAGTGCCATGTGCTCAACTCTGTAAAACAACACGGTGGGGAAACCACCCTTCAAATACCATCTGGGCTCCCCTGTTAGAAGTGTTTGAAAACTTCTGCAGAGCCGACACCGCAAGAGTCATACACTCCACTCTGTCAAACAACACCTGGGGAAGCCGTCCTCCAGCTCACATTTTAATTCACTATGTTAGATGTAGATGCAAACCATGTGGGGCCTAGTCCGAAAGTGCCATATGCTCAACTCTGTGAAACGGCACGGCGGGGGAAAGAATCTTTCTTCTAGCCTCTGGTTTCACTAGGTTACAAGTGTCTGAGAAGACCCACGGGACCTAGGCGCGTAGACCATGCACTCAACTCTGTGACACAACACTGTGGTGAATCCATGTTGCAGCTAACTGCTCTTCACTTAGAAGTGGTTGAAAACCTATGCCATTTCTACAAAGAAAGTGTCATATGCTCAACTCTGCACAACACGACTGCGGTGAAACCGTCTTTCAAATAACATCCGGGTTCAGTTCGTAGGAGTGTTTCGAAACTTGCCGGGGGTGGGGGTTGGGGGGGGTGGGGGCTTAGGCGGAAAGTGCCATCTGCTCCACTGTCAATTTTTTTTAGGGAAACCGTCTTCCAACTAATATCTTGTTTCACCATGTTAGACGTACGTGAAAAACGTTGCTAGGAACAATGAGGAAAGTGCCATGTTCTCGACTCTGTGAAAACACACTGTGGAGAAAACCGTCTTTTCAACTAACCCCTTGTTTGCCTAAGTTAGAAGAGTTTTGAAAACGTATGCAGACGTGGACGGTGAGTGCCATATACTCGCCTATGGGGAAAAACACGGTGGGGAAAACACCTTTCAACTAACATCTCAGTTCACTAAGGCAGACGTGTTTGAAAACCTATGGAGGCGTATGTAGAAAGGGACGTACACTCAACTCTGTGACACAACCTTGCGGGGAAAGCATCTTCCAACTACCATGTGGTTTCACTAAGTTGGAAGTGTTTGAGAAGCATCCGGAGACTACAACGAAACTGCCGTATACTCAGCTCTCTGAGACGCTGTGGGGGAAAACCATCTTCCCAATCACATCTCGTTTCACAATGTTAGAAGTGTTTGACAACCTATGCAGGGCCTATGCGGAAAGTGCCATACACTCAACTCTGTGAGACAACACTGTGGGTCTCCACGTTTCACCTAACCGCTCGTTTCGCTTAGTGAGAAGGGTTCGAAAACCTACGTGGGTACTACGCAGAGAGGGCCCTGTGCGCAACTCTGTATGTAAAACAACACTGTGGTGAAACCCTCCTTCCAACAGCATCTGGGTTCCCTCGTTAGAAGTGTTTGGAAAGCTACGCGGAGCCTAGCCCGAAAGTGTCTCCCACTGCGCTCTGGCAGATAACACTTGGTGAGAGCCGTCGTTCCGCTGACATCTCGCTTCGCTAAGGTACACGTAGCTCCAAACGTTGCGGGGCCTACAACGAGAGTGCCATATACTGAACCCTGTGAGACGACACTGTGGGGACACAATCTGTCTCCTAGCATGTGGTTTCACTAAGCCACAGGTGTTTCATAAGGCTCGCAGGCGCCTAGCGCACGGGACCGTACGCTCTCAACTCTAGGAAACAACACTGTGGGGGAAACCGTCCTTCAACTACCGTGTGGTTTCTCTAAGGTAGAAGGGTTTGAAAACCTACGAGACGCCTAACTGTTGAGCGCCGTCTACTCAACTGTGAGAAACGATGGTGTGCTGAAACGAGCACTCAACTAGCACCTGGTTTCACTAACTTAAGAGTGTTCGGAAACTGTTGGGGGTCTACGCGGCAAGGGCCCTACCCTCAACTCTGTGAGACACTGGGGGGAGACCACTTTTCAAATGACAGCTCGTTTGCCAAAGTGACAAGGGCTTCAAGACCCATGCAGGGCCTGCGACGAAAGTGCCGTAGAGTCAACTCTGTGAAACAACACCGTGGAGACGCCACCTGTCAACACACCTCTCGTTTCCCTTACTGAGAAGAGTTTCAGAAACGAGGGGCTTCCTACGCAGCAAGCGCCATGTGCTCAACTCTGTAAAACAACACTGTGGTGAAACCATCCTTCAAATAGCATCTGGGTTCCCTTGTTAGACGTGTTTGAAAAGCGATGCGGAGCTCACACCAAAAGTATGAGACACCCCACTCTGTCAAACAACACCTGCGGTGTGTGTGTGGGGGGAGGGGGGAGAGCGGAGAAGCCGTCCTTCAACCAACAGCTTACTTCACTATGTTACCTGTGGCTGCAAACCGTTCGTGCGGGGCCTACAGCGAAAGTGCCATACACTCAACTCTGTGAAACAACACTGTGGGGAGACCGTTTCAACTAACACGTGGTTTCACTAAGTTAGAAGTGTTTGAGAAACCCGTCGGGGCCTAAGCACAACGTGCTATATGTATATGTATATATATATATATATATATATACAGAGCACTGTCCCACTGCACATTGCAGGAGCCATCTTCTGGCTAACAGCTTGCATCACTAACGTAGAAGTGTTTGAAACCCTCTGTGGGGAGCCAGGGGGAAAGTGACATATACTCGACTGTGGGAGAGAATACTGTGGACTGACATCACGTTTCACTGGGCAGAGGTGTCTGAAAACCCATTCGGGGCCTATGACGAAGGTGCCATATACGCGACTCTGTCGAGAGGCACTTTGGGGAAACCACCTTTCAAATAACATCCCGTATCGCTAAGTTAGATTTGCCGGAAATCCTCTGCGGGCAAAGAAGGGGCAAGTGACATTTACTCGGCATTGTGAGAAAGTCCTGTGGAGAAGCCATCTTGCAACTAACATCTTGGCTCACTGAGGGAGAACTGTTTGCAAACCTATGCGGCGCCCACATGTAAGGTCAGTGCCACAAACTCGGCTCTGTGAAGGAACATCTTGTATCGCTAAGTTAGACCAGCAGTTTGAACAAACGCCTATCGTGGGGCCTCAGTGGAAGGTGTCGTATACTCGACTCGGGCAAACTGCACTTTGGAGGAACGCTTTCCACTCACCTCTGGTTCCACTAACTTGGAAGTGTTTGCAATCCCATGTGGGGCCTAGACCCTCAGCGCTGTGAAACAACACTGTTGGGGAAACCGTCTTTCAACTACATTGGGTTTCACCAGGTAAGAAGCGAGTGAAGGAAGCCTGTGGGGGCTTTATGCGGCGCGTGCCACTCAACTCTGTCAAAGGTTTGCCCTTCGGGGAAACCATCCTTCACCTGACATCTTGTATCACTAAGTCAGAAGCGTTTGAAAACCTATGCAGGGCACGATGTGGAAAGTGATATGTACTCGATACTCTGAAAGAATCCTGCAGAGAAACCATCTCTCAGCTGACATCTTGTTTGGCTAAGTTGCAAGAGTTTGAAAGCGTATGCAGACGTACACGGCAAGTGCTCTGTCCTCGACTGTGTGAAACAAAACCGTGGAGGGCGGGGGCGGGGGTGAGGAAACACCTTTCAGCCAACATGTCCTTTCCCTAAGTGGGAAGAGGCGGAACAGTGATGGGAGGCCTATAGTGAAAGTGCCATACACTCACGTTTGTGCAGCTGCCCATTTGGGGAAACCATCTTTCCAGGAACATCTTGTAGCACCAGGTTGGCATTGTTTGAAATCCTATGCGGAGAACGACGTCGAAAGTGACCCTCCACCCCGTGAAGGTGTACTGTGGAGAGACCACCTTTCAGCTAGCATCTCGTTTCACTCCGTTCCAAGTGTTTGCCAACCTACGTACGGTGGCTTGCGTAGAAAGTGCCCTTACACTCCATCATGTGAAACACGGTGTGGCGAAACGGTCTTTCTCCTAATATCTTGCTGCACTAAAAGAGAGCTGTCTGACAACTGTGCGGGGCCTGCAAGGTAGGTGCCATATAGTCACCCGTGTGAAGGCACACTCTGAGGACACGACCTTTTAGCTAACACCTAGTTTCACTCAGTTCCAAGGGCTTGAAAACCTGCGCGGGGACTGCGCGTCAAGTTCCATGTACTCAACTCTGTCAGACTTCACTCTGGGGAAGCCAACACTCAACTAACAGCTTGTATCAATCACTAGGTTAGAAGAGTTTGAGCACCTATGTGGGGAACGATGTGGAAAGTGACATATACCAGCCACGGTGAAAGAATCCTGTGGAGCAACCATCTCTCACCTAACATCCGGTGTCACAACCGTTGGAGGTGTTGGAACACCTATGTGGGGGGGGGGGGGCTATGTGGAGAGTGAAGTGCCATGTACACAAGTCAGTCAACCTGCACTCTACGGAAACCATCTTTCCACTAACCTCTGGCTCCACTAACGTGGAAGTGTTGGAAAACCCATGTGGGGCCTAGAAGGAAAGTGCCATACCCTCAACCCTGTGAAACAACACTGTGGGGAAACCATCTTTCCACTCACATCTTGTTTCACTAAGGAAGAAGTGTTGGCAAACCTGTGGGGGCTTAGGCGGAAAGTGTCATACCCTCCACTCTGTCAAGCAGCTTTTGGGGAAACCATCTTTCCACTACCATCTTATTTCACCATGTTAGAAGTGTTTGAAAAACTGCTGGGAACGAAGATTCGTCTTCAACGGAATTCTCGAGTTCCTCAGAATTCTCGATTCAGAGAAAACATACTGTGGAGAAACCATCTTTCAACTCACATCTGGTTTCTCTCAGTTAGAAGTGTTTGAAAAACTTACGCGGGCCCATGCGGAAAGGGCCGTATACCCAATCCTGCGAAACAACCCTGGAGAGTAACCAGCTTTCACCTAATGTGTGGTTTCGCTCAGTGAGAACTGTCTGAAAACCTACGCGGGGCCTACAGGGTGAGTGCCATATACTCAACCCTGTGATACAACACTGTGGGGAAAATATCTTGTAACTAGCCTGTCGTTTCACTACGTGAGAAGAGTTTGACAACCTATGCAGGGAATGATGTGGAAAGTCACCTATACCAGCCATCGCAAAAGACTCCTGTGGAGAAAGCATCTTTCAACTAACATGTTTCACCAAGTTGGAAGTTTTGAGAAGCTATGCAGGGCCTCCAAGGTCACTGCCATATACTCATCTCTGGGAACCAACACGGTGGGAAAGCATCCTTTGAACTAACATCTAGTTTCACTAAGTTAGAAGGGTTTGAAAAATTATTCAGGGACTGTGCAGAAAGAAAGAGCCATATATTCAACTCTGTCAAAACGGCACTTTGGGGAAACCGTCTTTCAACTAACATCTTGTTTCTCCATGTTGGAAGCGTTTGAAAAACTGCTGGGAACGACGACGAACGTGCCATACACTCAACTCTGTGAAGTAACACTGTGGGGGAAAAACCATCGTGTTGCTAGCATCTTGTTTCACTGAGTTAGAAGTGTTTGAAAACCTCGGCGGGGACTAGGTGGAAAGTGCCATATACTCAACTCTGTCAAACTGCACTTTCAACTAACGTGCAGCCTACACAAGACACGAATTACACGGAAACCCACACATATATCACACATACCACAGTACCCAAACACACAACACACACACCCAAAACATTTAAGGAAAACACACCACACACGGCCACCCGTGCAATACACTCAAGACACTTATATAACACACATACACACACACACACACACACACACCCTGCACATTCCACACACCTGGCACGCCGCATTGGCCACCTTCCTACGACATACACACCTGCATGACACATACACCGTCTACACATGCATACATCACACACACCACATGCTCACCACACACTCACCATGCATATGCCACAGACATATCCAACACACATCACACATGCCCCACACACACCCACAGTTACCCCCCTCGCACAGTATTACCACACTCAACACATATACAGCACACAGTTTCCAAACAAACCACTGCCCGTATACCACGCATACACCCTCCACATGCACACCCCACACCCCAAACCCACGCCACTTATACGGAAGACAGATGCTCCCTCCTCTACACGTCGACTACCAGGACACCACACACACTGCACATAGAGACACAAATGTGACACATAGGCCACACAGCCACATCACTCCTACACCGAACACACAACAGGGTGCCAACATACCTCGCATGACACGTGAATACCACACAAACACCTCACCCAGTCACCACATACACACCAAACCACTTACACCTCACACAGACATCTTCCACACACTACTTACTACACCTAATACACGGACCACACATATACCCACCGTACACTACGTGTAGCCCACAAACACACTCCGTATATACACCACATACATGCCAAACTCATACCGCACACAACGCACTTACACTACACAGACACCGCATCCACAATACACACACCGTGAGAATCCATACATCTATGAAGTACGGACACCACGCACACCACACACACACCACACTTTTACTGCCCAAACTCCACCCGTATGCCACACCACAAAACCACACGTGCACCACATACAAAACACACAGGCCATAGAAAGACCATACACGCACATACGTTCTATGCGGCGCATACCTAGCTGATATACTACAATCACAACACATATATGACCCTTGAAGACAACACAGAAGGACACATACAGCACCTCCAAAACACTGACACACCATACACACACCACATTCACCACACAAATAACATGCACAGACACAAACGTTATATATAACATACGTGCCATCCATACTTTAGAGATGTAAGATGTTAGCTGAAAGATGGCTTCTGCAATGTGCAGTTTGACAGAGGGCACGACGGGTTTCTCAAACACTTCCAACGTAGTGAAACCAGGTGTTCGTTGAACCCGTTTCCCCACAGCGTTGTTTCACAGAGTTGAGCATATGGCACTTTGGCTGTAGGCGCCGCATGGTTTGCAACCCCATGGTGACGTAGTGAAGTAAAATGTCAGTTGAAGGACGGCTTCCCCAAAGTCTTTGCCAGAGTGCAGTGTAAGATACTTTCGGGGTAGGCTCCGCATAGGTTTTCAAACACTTCTAACAGTGAACCATGATGCTATTTGAAGGATGGTGTCACCGGTGTTGTTTTACAGAGTTGAGCATATGGCACTCGTTGCGTAGAACGCACGTAGGTTTTCAAACCCTTCTCACTCAGTGAAACGAGCGGTTGGTTGAAACGTGGAGACCCACAGTGTTGTTTCACAGAGTGGACTCTAGGCACTTTCTGCGCAGGCCTTGCATGCATGGGTTTTCAAACACTTGTAAGTTTGTGAAACGAGAAGTCACTTCAAAGACGGTTTCCCTAGGGCGTCTCATAGAGTAAGTCCCTTTGGGGTGTAGCTCCTCATGGTTTTCAAACTGACACACGTTAGTCGGAAGATGGGGTCCCCACTGTGTTCTGTCACAGAGTGGAGCATATGGCACTCTCCTCACAGACCCTGAATAGTTTTCAAACACTTTTAAATTAGTGCAACCAGATGTTAGTTGAAATATTGTTTTAGCACACCATCGTTGTTCACCGTTGAGCGTAGAGGTATGGCACTTAACCAGTTGGCTTCTCATAGGTTTTCAGACACTTCTAGCTCAAAGAAACCACATAGAGGTTGAAAGGTGGTCTCCCCAACCGTGTTGTTTCACGGAGTTGCGTGTTTGGTACTCTCCACCCAGGCCCCGCATGTGTTTTAAACACTTGTAACCGAGTGAAAGCAGATGTTGGGAGATTGTCTCTCGACCGTGACGGTGCCCAGGGCTATGTGGCACTTTCGGTGTGATCCCCGGATGGCGTTCAAACACCTCTAACTTAGTGTAACAAGAAATTGGGTGGACGATGGGTTCCCCACAGTGTCCTATCACAGAGTTGACTCTATGGCGCTTACCTCTAGGTCCCGCCTAGTTTTCAAGCAATTTTAACGTAGCGAAACCCGACGCTTCACTCTTTTTTTCCAGAGGTGAGTATAAGGCACTTTCCCTGTAGGCCCCGCACGTATTTACTAACGTTTCTCACGTTGTGACACGTAGCCGTTGGTTGAATGATGGTATCCCCACGGTACTTCCTAAAGTTAGGTACAAGGCACTGGTCGGGGTAGGCCTACGGGGTTTTTCAAACACTTGTGACTTAGTGAAACAAGATGTTAGTTGACAGATAGTTTCCCTCAAGGGCTGCCTGGTAGAGCTGAGTACATAGAGCTTTCCACCTGGGCTCCGCATAGGTCTCCAAGCGCTTCAAACTTAGTGAATAAGACGATAGGAGAAAGCTTTCCCTAAGGTGTTTCATGGTATTGAGTATAAGGCACACTCGGTGTAGGTGCTGCATTTGCTTTGAAACACTTTTAACTTGGTGAAAGAAGATGTTAGTGGCAAGATGTTTCCCTCACACTTTTCTGTTTCACAGAGTTGAGTGCATGGCACTTTCCCCGTAGGGCCCACATAGGCTTTCCAATTCTACTTGGCGAAGCAAGAGGTTAGTTGCAAGCCGGATACCATGGGTTTTCAAACACTTCTCACTTTGTCAAATCAGATAGATGTATGTTAGTTGAAAGTCGGTTTCCCCACGGTGTTGTTTCACGGAGGTGACGCTATGGCCCTTACCCTGTAGGCCCCGCATAGGTTTTCAAAGAGTTCTCACTTACTGAAACCGGATGTTAGGTGAAAAGACTCTTTCCCCGTAGTTGTTTCACAGAGCTGCGTGTAGGCGTTTCCGCCTAAGCCCCGCAGAGGTTTGCAAACGCTTCCAACCTACTGAAACAGGATTTTAGTTGGAAGGTGGTTCCCCCACAGCGTTTCATACACTTCAGCCTATGGCGCTTTCCGTTTCGTCCCCACATGGGTTTTCAAGCACTTGAAACCCTATGCGGTGAAAGCAGATGTTAGTTGGTAAAAGGCGTCACCACACTGGTGTTTCACAGCGCCGAGGACATGGCAGTGTCTTTGCGGCCCCGCAAGCGTTTGCAAACACTTCCCGCTTAGTTAAACCAGATGTTATTTGAAAAGTGGTTTGTCTACAACGATCCTTGACACAGCGAGGAAAGTGCGCTTTGCCTTTTAACTTCTTTTTTAAAGTTTATTTATTTTTGAGACAGAGAGAGATAGAGCTGAACGGGGGAGGGTCACGGTGAGAAGGAGACACAGACTCTGAAACAGGCTCCAGGCTCCGAGCTGTCAGCACAGAGCCTGACGCGGGGCTCGAACCCACGGACCGCGAGATCATGACCTGAGCCGAAGTCAGACGCTTAACCGACCAAGCCACCCAGGCGCCCCGCTTTTTAGCTTCTATGCCTAGGATTCCAACATTTCTAACTTTGTGAAACAAACAGATGTTTCCGCACAGTGATTTTACACCGCGTTAAGTATGTGACACTTTTCATAAATAAGCCCTTCATCAACTAACACCTTGCTTCGCTGAGAAGTGTTTGAAAACCTATGAGGAAAACGAGATACACTCCACGCTGAAATCTTACCGTGGAGAAACCATCCTTCAACTACCATCAGGTCTCACTATGTTAGAGGTATTCGACAACGTATGTGGGGCCTACGAATAAAGTGTCATATACTCGAGTCTGGCAAATAACACTGTGCGGAAACCATCTTCCAACCAGCATCCTGTTTCAGTACGTTAGACCCCTCTTAGCTTGAAGACCCATGTGGGGCCTACACCGGATGTGCCATGCACTCAACCCTGGGAAACAACCGTGTGGTGAAACCATCTATCCACCAACGTCGGGTTTCACCAAGTTAGAAGTGTTTGAGGGCCCGTGCGGGGCCAACACCGAAACTGCCGTATGCACGACTGTATGAAACATCTTTCAACTGGCATCTGGTATCCCTACGGTTAAAACCATCTTTGAAACCTATGCGGAGCCTATGCGGAAAGTGCCACACACTCAACTCTGCACAAGAGTCTGCTCAAACCCTCAGCCAACTAACCTCTTGGTGCACAAGGTTGGACCAGTTTGAAAACCTATGCGACACCTTCAGGGAAAGCGCCTTGCACTCAAATATGGGAAACAACAACATTTTGGGGAACCCTCCTTCAAGAAACATTCGGTTTCACTAATTTGGACGGGGTGGAAAACGTACGCGAGCAACTATGAGAGAAGCGCCATATCCTCCACTCTGTGAGACAACACTGTGGTGAAACCATCTTTCAACTACCATCTGATGTCACTAATCTGTAAGTGTTAGAAAACCCACGCGGGCAACGATACGGAAAGCGCCATCACTCAGCTCTGTGAAACAACAGTGTGGTGAAACCATCCTTCAACTAACATCTCGTTTCACCGTTGGAAGTTTCTGTAAACATTTTCGGGGAATTACGATGAAAGTGACATAGACTTGATTGTGTGAAAGAGTGTTACGGAAAAACGGTCTTTCAACTAATATCTTGTTTCACTAACAGAAGCACTTGAAACCCTAGGCCGGGTCTATGAGGAAAGTGCCGTCTACTCAACTCTGCGAGACAACACTGAGGTGAAAACCTCTTTCCACTACCATCTGATTTCAGAAATTTAGAAAAGCTTAAAAACTGAAGAGGGACCTAGAGGAAGGTGCCATATACTCCACTCTGTGAAACAATACTGTGGGATAAAAATCTTTCCATTAACAACTTGTTTCACGGTTAGAAATGCTTTAAAACATACACTAGGGACTATGGGGGAAAGTGACATATACTCGACTCTAAAAACTGCTTGTGGGGAAACCATCTTTCAACTAACTTAACGGTTTCACGTTGCTAGGCGTGTTCCAAAACCTACGCATAAAGTGCCACATAGTCAAGTCTGGCAGACAACACACCTTTCAACTAATGTCTTGTTTCACGACACTAGAAGTGGCTAAAAACCCATGCGGGGACTACAGCCAAAGTGCCCGGTACTCAACCCTGTGAAACGTTTGTGTGGTGCAAACGTCTATCAGTTAACATCTGGTTTCGCTAACTTAGTGTGCTTGAACACCCGTGCGGGGGGCGACATCCAGAGTGCCACATACACGCCTGTCTGATACGTTGCGGGGGCAACCATCTTTCAAGGAACAGCCCATTACGCTAAGGTGGAAGTGTTTGAAAACCTGTGAGGGGCCTAAGCGGAAGGTGCCAAATACCCATCTCCCTGTGAAACAACACTGTGGGGCAACCGTCTTTCAGCTACTACCTGGTTTCACAAAGTCTGAAGTGTTTAGAAACACTTGAGTGGCCTCCCCGCAAGGTGCCATATACACGACTCTGTGAGGAGACCACTGTTCGATTAACATCCGGTTTCACTAAGGTTCAAGTGTGTGGAAAACTGTGCTTGGGATACACGAAAGTGCCATATACTCGATTCTGCGAAGCAGCAGTGCAGTGAAAACAATCGTTCAACTACCATCTTGTTTCGCTAGGTTCCAAGTGTTGGAAAATCAATGCAGGGCCTATGGTGAAAGCGCCGCATCCTCAACTCTGTCACAATGCACTTTGTGGAAATAGTCTGTCCATTGACCTGTCGTGTCGCGTAGAAGTCTGTGAAGGTCTATGTGGGGAACGATGTGGAGAGTGACACGTACAGGACACTGTAGAGAATCCTGTGGGGACACCCTCTTTCAACTAACATCTTGGTGCACTAAGTTCGAAGTGTTTGAAGACCTATGCAGGGACTACGCAGAGAGTGCCATAAGCTCAACTCTGTAAAACAACAGCGTGGTGATACCATCCTCCAAATATCACCTGGGTTCACTTGTCAGACGTGTTTGAAATGCCATGCGGCCGCTACACCGAGTGTATCTTACATTGCACTGTGTCAAACAACACTTGGAGGAAGCCGTCCTCCAACTCACATCTTATTTCCCTAAGTGTGATGTGTTTGAAAACCATGCGGGGCCCACAACGAAAGTGCCATACACTCAACTCCGAGAACAGACACTATGGTGACACAGTCTTTCTCCGAGCATCTGGATTCGCGAGGTTACAAGGGTTTGAAAAGACGGGGGGAGGGGGCTTAGGTGCATAGCACCATACGCTCAACTCTGTGAAACAACATGGGAGAAACTGACTTTTAACTAAAAGCTGGGCCACTAAGTTAGAAGTGTTTGAAACCCCTGGGGGGCCTCTGAAGACCGTGCCATATACTCGACTCTGTGAAACAACACTGTGGGAAAACGATCTTCGACTACCAGCTGGTTTCTCTAAGTGAGCAGTGTGTGGAAATCCTGTGCTCTCATAGGATTGCCTAATCGCAAGGTGCCCTATACTCAACTGTGTGAATACCAGTGTGGTGAAAGGATCGTTCAACTACTATCTGGTTTCACTGTTACAAGTGTTTGAAAACACACGCGGGGCCCATGTGGCTAGCGCCATACGCGCCACTCAATCAAACAACACTGTGGTGAAACCACCTTTCAATTAACTTCTCACTGAGCGTAGTTACAAGGGTTAGGAAACCTAAGTGTGGGCCACACGGAGAGTGCCATACGGTCAAGTCTGTGAAACAACACTATGGGGAAACCATCGTTCAACTACCATCTGGTTTCCCTAAGGTAGAAGTCTTTGAACACCCACGGGAAGCCTAACGGTTAAGTGCCGTGCACTCAACTGTGAGAGACAATGGTGTGGCAAAACGATCTGTCAACTAACATCTGGTTTCCCTGCTTCAAGCCTGTTTGAAAACTATCCAGGGTCTATGAGGAAAGTGCCATAGTTTCAACTCCGAGACACAACACAGTCGGGGGAAACCCTCTACCAACTAACACGTTGTTTCAGTAAGTTGGAAGTGTTTGAAAACCACGCGGAGATGACACCGAAAGCGCCACCAACTCATCTCTGTGAGACACTGTGGAGGAACCATCTTTCAACTGACATCTCATTTCACAAAGTGACAAGCGTTCGAAAACCCATGTAGGGCCTGCGCCGAAAGTGCCACCTAGTCAACTCTGTGAAACAACACTGTGGGGACTCCACCTTTCAACTAACCTCTCGTTTCACTTAGAAATTGTTTGAGAACCGTATGCGGTTCTACGTAGAAAGTGCCATGTGCTCAACTCTGTAAAACAACACGGTGGGGAAACCACCCTTCAAATACCATCTGGGCTCCCCTGTTAGAAGTGTTTGAAAACTTCTGCAGAGCCGACACCGCAAGAGTCATACACTCCACTCTGTCAAACAACACCTGGGGAAGCCGTCCTCCAGCTCACATTTTAATTCACTATGTTAGATGTAGATGCAAACCATGTGGGGCCTAGTCCGAAAGTGCCATATGCTCAACTCTGTGAAACGGCACGGCGGGGGAAAGAATCTTTCTTCTAGCCTCTGGTTTCACTAGGTTACAAGTGTCTGAGAAGACCCACGGGACCTAGGCGCGTAGACCATGCACTCAACTCTGTGACACAACACTGTGGTGAATCCATGTTGCAGCTAACTGCTCTTCACTTAGAAGTGGTTGAAAACCTATGCCATTTCTACAAAGAAAGTGTCATATGCTCAACTCTGCACAACACGACTGCGGTGAAACCGTCTTTCAAATAACATCCGGGTTCAGTTCGTAGGAGTGTTTCGAAACTTGCCGGGGGTGGGGGTTGGGGGGGGTGGGGGCTTAGGCGGAAAGTGCCATCTGCTCCACTGTCAATTTTTTTTAGGGAAACCGTCTTCCAACTAATATCTTGTTTCACCATGTTAGACGTACGTGAAAAACGTTGCTAGGAACAATGAGGAAAGTGCCATGTTCTCGACTCTGTGAAAACACACTGTGGAGAAAACCGTCTTTTCAACTAACCCCTTGTTTGCCTAAGTTAGAAGAGTTTTGAAAACGTATGCAGACGTGGACGGTGAGTGCCATATACTCGCCTATGGGGAAAAACACGGTGGGGAAAACACCTTTCAACTAACATCTCAGTTCACTAAGGCAGACGTGTTTGAAAACCTATGGAGGCGTATGTAGAAAGGGACGTACACTCAACTCTGTGACACAACCTTGCGGGGAAAGCATCTTCCAACTACCATGTGGTTTCACTAAGTTGGAAGTGTTTGAGAAGCATCCGGAGACTACAACGAAACTGCCGTATACTCAGCTCTCTGAGACGCTGTGGGGGAAAACCATCTTCCCAATCACATCTCGTTTCACAATGTTAGAAGTGTTTGACAACCTATGCAGGGCCTATGCGGAAAGTGCCATACACTCAACTCTGTGAGACAACACTGTGGGTCTCCACGTTTCACCTAACCGCTCGTTTCGCTTAGTGAGAAGGGTTCGAAAACCTACGTGGGTACTACGCAGAGAGGGCCCTGTGCGCAACTCTGTATGTAAAACAACACTGTGGTGAAACCCTCCTTCCAACAGCATCTGGGTTCCCTCGTTAGAAGTGTTTGGAAAGCTACGCGGAGCCTAGCCCGAAAGTGTCTCCCACTGCGCTCTGGCAGATAACACTTGGTGAGAGCCGTCGTTCCGCTGACATCTCGCTTCGCTAAGGTACACGTAGCTCCAAACGTTGCGGGGCCTACAACGAGAGTGCCATATACTGAACCCTGTGAGACGACACTGTGGGGACACAATCTGTCTCCTAGCATGTGGTTTCACTAAGCCACAGGTGTTTCATAAGGCTCGCAGGCGCCTAGCGCACGGGACCGTACGCTCTCAACTCTAGGAAACAACACTGTGGGGGAAACCGTCCTTCAACTACCGTGTGGTTTCTCTAAGGTAGAAGGGTTTGAAAACCTACGAGACGCCTAACTGTTGAGCGCCGTCTACTCAACTGTGAGAAACGATGGTGTGCTGAAACGAGCACTCAACTAGCACCTGGTTTCACTAACTTAAGAGTGTTCGGAAACTGTTGGGGGTCTACGCGGCAAGGGCCCTACCCTCAACTCTGTGAGACACTGGGGGGAGACCACTTTTCAAATGACAGCTCGTTTGCCAAAGTGACAAGGGCTTCAAGACCCATGCAGGGCCTGCGACGAAAGTGCCGTAGAGTCAACTCTGTGAAACAACACCGTGGAGACGCCACCTGTCAACACACCTCTCGTTTCCCTTACTGAGAAGAGTTTCAGAAACGAGGGGCTTCCTACGCAGCAAGCGCCATGTGCTCAACTCTGTAAAACAACACTGTGGTGAAACCATCCTTCAAATAGCATCTGGGTTCCCTTGTTAGACGTGTTTGAAAAGCGATGCGGAGCTCACACCAAAAGTATGAGACACCCCACTCTGTCAAACAACACCTGCGGTGTGTGTGTGGGGGGAGGGGGGAGAGCGGAGAAGCCGTCCTTCAACCAACAGCTTACTTCACTATGTTACCTGTGGCTGCAAACCGTTCGTGCGGGGCCTACAGCGAAAGTGCCATACACTCAACTCTGTGAAACAACACTGTGGGGAGACCGTTTCAACTAACACGTGGTTTCACTAAGTTAGAAGTGTTTGAGAAACCCGTCGGGGCCTAAGCACAACGTGCTATATGTATATGTATATATATATATATATATATATACAGAGCACTGTCCCACTGCACATTGCAGGAGCCATCTTCTGGCTAACAGCTTGCATCACTAACGTAGAAGTGTTTGAAACCCTCTGTGGGGAGCCAGGGGGAAAGTGACATATACTCGACTGTGGGAGAGAATACTGTGGACTGACATCACGTTTCACTGGGCAGAGGTGTCTGAAAACCCATTCGGGGCCTATGACGAAGGTGCCATATACGCGACTCTGTCGAGAGGCACTTTGGGGAAACCACCTTTCAAATAACATCCCGTATCGCTAAGTTAGATTTGCCGGAAATCCTCTGCGGGCAAAGAAGGGGCAAGTGACATTTACT
Organism: Panthera tigris; assembly: GCF_018350195.1. Taxonomy (NCBI): domain Eukaryota; kingdom Metazoa; phylum Chordata; class Mammalia; order Carnivora; family Felidae; genus Panthera; species Panthera tigris. The sequence goes on along the minus strand of NW_024962158.1, from coordinate 27,008 downwards.
CGGCATTGTGAGAAAGTCCTGTGGAGAAGCCATCTTGCAACTAACATCTTGGCTCACTGAGGGAGAACTGTTTGCAAACCTATGCGGCGCCCACATGTAAGGTCAGTGCCACAAACTCGGCTCTGTGAAGGAACATCTTGTATCGCTAAGTTAGACCAGCAGTTTGAACAAACGCCTATCGTGGGGCCTCAGTGGAAGGTGTCGTATACTCGACTCGGGCAAACTGCACTTTGGAGGAACGCTTTCCACTCACCTCTGGTTCCACTAACTTGGAAGTGTTTGCAATCCCATGTGGGGCCTAGACCCTCAGCGCTGTGAAACAACACTGTTGGGGAAACCGTCTTTCAACTACATTGGGTTTCACCAGGTAAGAAGCGAGTGAAGGAAGCCTGTGGGGGCTTTATGCGGCGCGTGCCACTCAACTCTGTCAAAGGTTTGCCCTTCGGGGAAACCATCCTTCACCTGACATCTTGTATCACTAAGTCAGAAGCGTTTGAAAACCTATGCAGGGCACGATGTGGAAAGTGATATGTACTCGATACTCTGAAAGAATCCTGCAGAGAAACCATCTCTCAGCTGACATCTTGTTTGGCTAAGTTGCAAGAGTTTGAAAGCGTATGCAGACGTACACGGCAAGTGCTCTGTCCTCGACTGTGTGAAACAAAACCGTGGAGGGCGGGGGCGGGGGTGAGGAAACACCTTTCAGCCAACATGTCCTTTCCCTAAGTGGGAAGAGGCGGAACAGTGATGGGAGGCCTATAGTGAAAGTGCCATACACTCACGTTTGTGCAGCTGCCCATTTGGGGAAACCATCTTTCCAGGAACATCTTGTAGCACCAGGTTGGCATTGTTTGAAATCCTATGCGGAGAACGACGTCGAAAGTGACCCTCCACCCCGTGAAGGTGTACTGTGGAGAGACCACCTTTCAGCTAGCATCTCGTTTCACTCCGTTCCAAGTGTTTGCCAACCTACGTACGGTGGCTTGCGTAGAAAGTGCCCTTACACTCCATCATGTGAAACACGGTGTGGCGAAACGGTCTTTCTCCTAATATCTTGCTGCACTAAAAGAGAGCTGTCTGACAACTGTGCGGGGCCTGCAAGGTAGGTGCCATATAGTCACCCGTGTGAAGGCACACTCTGAGGACACGACCTTTTAGCTAACACCTAGTTTCACTCAGTTCCAAGGGCTTGAAAACCTGCGCGGGGACTGCGCGTCAAGTTCCATGTACTCAACTCTGTCAGACTTCACTCTGGGGAAGCCAACACTCAACTAACAGCTTGTATCAATCACTAGGTTAGAAGAGTTTGAGCACCTATGTGGGGAACGATGTGGAAAGTGACATATACCAGCCACGGTGAAAGAATCCTGTGGAGCAACCATCTCTCACCTAACATCCGGTGTCACAACCGTTGGAGGTGTTGGAACACCTATGTGGGGGGGGGGGGGCTATGTGGAGAGTGAAGTGCCATGTACACAAGTCAGTCAACCTGCACTCTACGGAAACCATCTTTCCACTAACCTCTGGCTCCACTAACGTGGAAGTGTTGGAAAACCCATGTGGGGCCTAGAAGGAAAGTGCCATACCCTCAACCCTGTGAAACAACACTGTGGGGAAACCATCTTTCCACTCACATCTTGTTTCACTAAGGAAGAAGTGTTGGCAAACCTGTGGGGGCTTAGGCGGAAAGTGTCATACCCTCCACTCTGTCAAGCAGCTTTTGGGGAAACCATCTTTCCACTACCATCTTATTTCACCATGTTAGAAGTGTTTGAAAAACTGCTGGGAACGAAGATTCGTCTTCAACGGAATTCTCGAGTTCCTCAGAATTCTCGATTCAGAGAAAACATACTGTGGAGAAACCATCTTTCAACTCACATCTGGTTTCTCTCAGTTAGAAGTGTTTGAAAAACTTACGCGGGCCCATGCGGAAAGGGCCGTATACCCAATCCTGCGAAACAACCCTGGAGAGTAACCAGCTTTCACCTAATGTGTGGTTTCGCTCAGTGAGAACTGTCTGAAAACCTACGCGGGGCCTACAGGGTGAGTGCCATATACTCAACCCTGTGATACAACACTGTGGGGAAAATATCTTGTAACTAGCCTGTCGTTTCACTACGTGAGAAGAGTTTGACAACCTATGCAGGGAATGATGTGGAAAGTCACCTATACCAGCCATCGCAAAAGACTCCTGTGGAGAAAGCATCTTTCAACTAACATGTTTCACCAAGTTGGAAGTTTTGAGAAGCTATGCAGGGCCTCCAAGGTCACTGCCATATACTCATCTCTGGGAACCAACACGGTGGGAAAGCATCCTTTGAACTAACATCTAGTTTCACTAAGTTAGAAGGGTTTGAAAAATTATTCAGGGACTGTGCAGAAAGAAAGAGCCATATATTCAACTCTGTCAAAACGGCACTTTGGGGAAACCGTCTTTCAACTAACATCTTGTTTCTCCATGTTGGAAGCGTTTGAAAAACTGCTGGGAACGACGACGAACGTGCCATACACTCAACTCTGTGAAGTAACACTGTGGGGGAAAAACCATCGTGTTGCTAGCATCTTGTTTCACTGAGTTAGAAGTGTTTGAAAACCTCGGCGGGGACTAGGTGGAAAGTGCCATATACTCAACTCTGTCAAACTGCACTTTCAACTAACGTGCAGCCTACACAAGACACGAATTACACGGAAACCCACACATATATCACACATACCACAGTACCCAAACACACAACACACACACCCAAAACATTTAAGGAAAACACACCACACACGGCCACCCGTGCAATACACTCAAGACACTTATATAACACACATACACACACACACACACACACACACCCTGCACATTCCACACACCTGGCACGCCGCATTGGCCACCTTCCTACGACATACACACCTGCATGACACATACACCGTCTACACATGCATACATCACACACACCACATGCTCACCACACACTCACCATGCATATGCCACAGACATATCCAACACACATCACACATGCCCCACACACACCCACAGTTACCCCCCTCGCACAGTATTACCACACTCAACACATATACAGCACACAGTTTCCAAACAAACCACTGCCCGTATACCACGCATACACCCTCCACATGCACACCCCACACCCCAAACCCACGCCACTTATACGGAAGACAGATGCTCCCTCCTCTACACGTCGACTACCAGGACACCACACACACTGCACATAGAGACACAAATGTGACACATAGGCCACACAGCCACATCACTCCTACACCGAACACACAACAGGGTGCCAACATACCTCGCATGACACGTGAATACCACACAAACACCTCACCCAGTCACCACATACACACCAAACCACTTACACCTCACACAGACATCTTCCACACACTACTTACTACACCTAATACACGGACCACACATATACCCACCGTACACTACGTGTAGCCCACAAACACACTCCGTATATACACCACATACATGCCAAACTCATACCGCACACAACGCACTTACACTACACAGACACCGCATCCACAATACACACACCGTGAGAATCCATACATCTATGAAGTACGGACACCACGCACACCACACACACACCACACTTTTACTGCCCAAACTCCACCCGTATGCCACACCACAAAACCACACGTGCACCACATACAAAACACACAGGCCATAGAAAGACCATACACGCACATACGTTCTATGCGGCGCATACCTAGCTGATATACTACAATCACAACACATATATGACCCTTGAAGACAACACAGAAGGACACATACAGCACCTCCAAAACACTGACACACCATACACACACCACATTCACCACACAAATAACATGCACAGACACAAACGTTATATATAACATACGTGCCATCCATACTTTAGAGATGTAAGATGTTAGCTGAAAGATGGCTTCTGCAATGTGCAGTTTGACAGAGGGCACGACGGGTTTCTCAAACACTTCCAACGTAGTGAAACCAGGTGTTCGTTGAACCCGTTTCCCCACAGCGTTGTTTCACAGAGTTGAGCATATGGCACTTTGGCTGTAGGCGCCGCATGGTTTGCAACCCCATGGTGACGTAGTGAAGTAAAATGTCAGTTGAAGGACGGCTTCCCCAAAGTCTTTGCCAGAGTGCAGTGTAAGATACTTTCGGGGTAGGCTCCGCATAGGTTTTCAAACACTTCTAACAGTGAACCATGATGCTATTTGAAGGATGGTGTCACCGGTGTTGTTTTACAGAGTTGAGCATATGGCACTCGTTGCGTAGAACGCACGTAGGTTTTCAAACCCTTCTCACTCAGTGAAACGAGCGGTTGGTTGAAACGTGGAGACCCACAGTGTTGTTTCACAGAGTGGACTCTAGGCACTTTCTGCGCAGGCCTTGCATGCATGGGTTTTCAAACACTTGTAAGTTTGTGAAACGAGAAGTCACTTCAAAGACGGTTTCCCTAGGGCGTCTCATAGAGTAAGTCCCTTTGGGGTGTAGCTCCTCATGGTTTTCAAACTGACACACGTTAGTCGGAAGATGGGGTCCCCACTGTGTTCTGTCACAGAGTGGAGCATATGGCACTCTCCTCACAGACCCTGAATAGTTTTCAAACACTTTTAAATTAGTGCAACCAGATGTTAGTTGAAATATTGTTTTAGCACACCATCGTTGTTCACCGTTGAGCGTAGAGGTATGGCACTTAACCAGTTGGCTTCTCATAGGTTTTCAGACACTTCTAGCTCAAAGAAACCACATAGAGGTTGAAAGGTGGTCTCCCCAACCGTGTTGTTTCACGGAGTTGCGTGTTTGGTACTCTCCACCCAGGCCCCGCATGTGTTTTAAACACTTGTAACCGAGTGAAAGCAGATGTTGGGAGATTGTCTCTCGACCGTGACGGTGCCCAGGGCTATGTGGCACTTTCGGTGTGATCCCCGGATGGCGTTCAAACACCTCTAACTTAGTGTAACAAGAAATTGGGTGGACGATGGGTTCCCCACAGTGTCCTATCACAGAGTTGACTCTATGGCGCTTACCTCTAGGTCCCGCCTAGTTTTCAAGCAATTTTAACGTAGCGAAACCCGACGCTTCACTCTTTTTTTCCAGAGGTGAGTATAAGGCACTTTCCCTGTAGGCCCCGCACGTATTTACTAACGTTTCTCACGTTGTGACACGTAGCCGTTGGTTGAATGATGGTATCCCCACGGTACTTCCTAAAGTTAGGTACAAGGCACTGGTCGGGGTAGGCCTACGGGGTTTTTCAAACACTTGTGACTTAGTGAAACAAGATGTTAGTTGACAGATAGTTTCCCTCAAGGGCTGCCTGGTAGAGCTGAGTACATAGAGCTTTCCACCTGGGCTCCGCATAGGTCTCCAAGCGCTTCAAACTTAGTGAATAAGACGATAGGAGAAAGCTTTCCCTAAGGTGTTTCATGGTATTGAGTATAAGGCACACTCGGTGTAGGTGCTGCATTTGCTTTGAAACACTTTTAACTTGGTGAAAGAAGATGTTAGTGGCAAGATGTTTCCCTCACACTTTTCTGTTTCACAGAGTTGAGTGCATGGCACTTTCCCCGTAGGGCCCACATAGGCTTTCCAATTCTACTTGGCGAAGCAAGAGGTTAGTTGCAAGCCGGATACCATGGGTTTTCAAACACTTCTCACTTTGTCAAATCAGATAGATGTATGTTAGTTGAAAGTCGGTTTCCCCACGGTGTTGTTTCACGGAGGTGACGCTATGGCCCTTACCCTGTAGGCCCCGCATAGGTTTTCAAAGAGTTCTCACTTACTGAAACCGGATGTTAGGTGAAAAGACTCTTTCCCCGTAGTTGTTTCACAGAGCTGCGTGTAGGCGTTTCCGCCTAAGCCCCGCAGAGGTTTGCAAACGCTTCCAACCTACTGAAACAGGATTTTAGTTGGAAGGTGGTTCCCCCACAGCGTTTCATACACTTCAGCCTATGGCGCTTTCCGTTTCGTCCCCACATGGGTTTTCAAGCACTTGAAACCCTATGCGGTGAAAGCAGATGTTAGTTGGTAAAAGGCGTCACCACACTGGTGTTTCACAGCGCCGAGGACATGGCAGTGTCTTTGCGGCCCCGCAAGCGTTTGCAAACACTTCCCGCTTAGTTAAACCAGATGTTATTTGAAAAGTGGTTTGTCTACAACGATCCTTGACACAGCGAGGAAAGTGCGCTTTGCCTTTTAACTTCTTTTTTAAAGTTTATTTATTTTTGAGACAGAGAGAGATAGAGCTGAACGGGGGAGGGTCACGGTGAGAAGGAGACACAGACTCTGAAACAGGCTCCAGGCTCCGAGCTGTCAGCACAGAGCCTGACGCGGGGCTCGAACCCACGGACCGCGAGATCATGACCTGAGCCGAAGTCAGACGCTTAACCGACCAAGCCACCCAGGCGCCCCGCTTTTTAGCTTCTATGCCTAGGATTCCAACATTTCTAACTTTGTGAAACAAACAGATGTTTCCGCACAGTGATTTTACACCGCGTTAAGTATGTGACACTTTTCATAAATAAGCCCTTCATCAACTAACACCTTGCTTCGCTGAGAAGTGTTTGAAAACCTATGAGGAAAACGAGATACACTCCACGCTGAAATCTTACCGTGGAGAAACCATCCTTCAACTACCATCAGGTCTCACTATGTTAGAGGTATTCGACAACGTATGTGGGGCCTACGAATAAAGTGTCATATACTCGAGTCTGGCAAATAACACTGTGCGGAAACCATCTTCCAACCAGCATCCTGTTTCAGTACGTTAGACCCCTCTTAGCTTGAAGACCCATGTGGGGCCTACACCGGATGTGCCATGCACTCAACCCTGGGAAACAACCGTGTGGTGAAACCATCTATCCACCAACGTCGGGTTTCACCAAGTTAGAAGTGTTTGAGGGCCCGTGCGGGGCCAACACCGAAACTGCCGTATGCACGACTGTATGAAACATCTTTCAACTGGCATCTGGTATCCCTACGGTTAAAACCATCTTTGAAACCTATGCGGAGCCTATGCGGAAAGTGCCACACACTCAACTCTGCACAAGAGTCTGCTCAAACCCTCAGCCAACTAACCTCTTGGTGCACAAGGTTGGACCAGTTTGAAAACCTATGCGACACCTTCAGGGAAAGCGCCTTGCACTCAAATATGGGAAACAACAACATTTTGGGGAACCCTCCTTCAAGAAACATTCGGTTTCACTAATTTGGACGGGGTGGAAAACGTACGCGAGCAACTATGAGAGAAGCGCCATATCCTCCACTCTGTGAGACAACACTGTGGTGAAACCATCTTTCAACTACCATCTGATGTCACTAATCTGTAAGTGTTAGAAAACCCACGCGGGCAACGATACGGAAAGCGCCATCACTCAGCTCTGTGAAACAACAGTGTGGTGAAACCATCCTTCAACTAACATCTCGTTTCACCGTTGGAAGTTTCTGTAAACATTTTCGGGGAATTACGATGAAAGTGACATAGACTTGATTGTGTGAAAGAGTGTTACGGAAAAACGGTCTTTCAACTAATATCTTGTTTCACTAACAGAAGCACTTGAAACCCTAGGCCGGGTCTATGAGGAAAGTGCCGTCTACTCAACTCTGCGAGACAACACTGAGGTGAAAACCTCTTTCCACTACCATCTGATTTCAGAAATTTAGAAAAGCTTAAAAACTGAAGAGGGACCTAGAGGAAGGTGCCATATACTCCACTCTGTGAAACAATACTGTGGGATAAAAATCTTTCCATTAACAACTTGTTTCACGGTTAGAAATGCTTTAAAACATACACTAGGGACTATGGGGGAAAGTGACATATACTCGACTCTAAAAACTGCTTGTGGGGAAACCATCTTTCAACTAACTTAACGGTTTCACGTTGCTAGGCGTGTTCCAAAACCTACGCATAAAGTGCCACATAGTCAAGTCTGGCAGACAACACACCTTTCAACTAATGTCTTGTTTCACGACACTAGAAGTGGCTAAAAACCCATGCGGGGACTACAGCCAAAGTGCCCGGTACTCAACCCTGTGAAACGTTTGTGTGGTGCAAACGTCTATCAGTTAACATCTGGTTTCGCTAACTTAGTGTGCTTGAACACCCGTGCGGGGGGCGACATCCAGAGTGCCACATACACGCCTGTCTGATACGTTGCGGGGGCAACCATCTTTCAAGGAACAGCCCATTACGCTAAGGTGGAAGTGTTTGAAAACCTGTGAGGGGCCTAAGCGGAAGGTGCCAAATACCCATCTCCCTGTGAAACAACACTGTGGGGCAACCGTCTTTCAGCTACTACCTGGTTTCACAAAGTCTGAAGTGTTTAGAAACACTTGAGTGGCCTCCCCGCAAGGTGCCATATACACGACTCTGTGAGGAGACCACTGTTCGATTAACATCCGGTTTCACTAAGGTTCAAGTGTGTGGAAAACTGTGCTTGGGATACACGAAAGTGCCATATACTCGATTCTGCGAAGCAGCAGTGCAGTGAAAACAATCGTTCAACTACCATCTTGTTTCGCTAGGTTCCAAGTGTTGGAAAATCAATGCAGGGCCTATGGTGAAAGCGCCGCATCCTCAACTCTGTCACAATGCACTTTGTGGAAATAGTCTGTCCATTGACCTGTCGTGTCGCGTAGAAGTCTGTGAAGGTCTATGTGGGGAACGATGTGGAGAGTGACACGTACAGGACACTGTAGAGAATCCTGTGGGGACACCCTCTTTCAACTAACATCTTGGTGCACTAAGTTCGAAGTGTTTGAAGACCTATGCAGGGACTACGCAGAGAGTGCCATAAGCTCAACTCTGTAAAACAACAGCGTGGTGATACCATCCTCCAAATATCACCTGGGTTCACTTGTCAGACGTGTTTGAAATGCCATGCGGCCGCTACACCGAGTGTATCTTACATTGCACTGTGTCAAACAACACTTGGAGGAAGCCGTCCTCCAACTCACATCTTATTTCCCTAAGTGTGATGTGTTTGAAAACCATGCGGGGCCCACAACGAAAGTGCCATACACTCAACTCCGAGAACAGACACTATGGTGACACAGTCTTTCTCCGAGCATCTGGATTCGCGAGGTTACAAGGGTTTGAAAAGACGGGGGGAGGGGGCTTAGGTGCATAGCACCATACGCTCAACTCTGTGAAACAACATGGGAGAAACTGACTTTTAACTAAAAGCTGGGCCACTAAGTTAGAAGTGTTTGAAACCCCTGGGGGGCCTCTGAAGACCGTGCCATATACTCGACTCTGTGAAACAACACTGTGGGAAAACGATCTTCGACTACCAGCTGGTTTCTCTAAGTGAGCAGTGTGTGGAAATCCTGTGCTCTCATAGGATTGCCTAATCGCAAGGTGCCCTATACTCAACTGTGTGAATACCAGTGTGGTGAAAGGATCGTTCAACTACTATCTGGTTTCACTGTTACAAGTGTTTGAAAACACACGCGGGGCCCATGTGGCTAGCGCCATACGCGCCACTCAATCAAACAACACTGTGGTGAAACCACCTTTCAATTAACTTCTCACTGAGCGTAGTTACAAGGGTTAGGAAACCTAAGTGTGGGCCACACGGAGAGTGCCATACGGTCAAGTCTGTGAAACAACACTATGGGGAAACCATCGTTCAACTACCATCTGGTTTCCCTAAGGTAGAAGTCTTTGAACACCCACGGGAAGCCTAACGGTTAAGTGCCGTGCACTCAACTGTGAGAGACAATGGTGTGGCAAAACGATCTGTCAACTAACATCTGGTTTCCCTGCTTCAAGCCTGTTTGAAAACTATCCAGGGTCTATGAGGAAAGTGCCATAGTTTCAACTCCGAGACACAACACAGTCGGGGGAAACCCTCTACCAACTAACACGTTGTTTCAGTAAGTTGGAAGTGTTTGAAAACCACGCGGAGATGACACCGAAAGCGCCACCAACTCATCTCTGTGAGACACTGTGGAGGAACCATCTTTCAACTGACATCTCATTTCACAAAGTGACAAGCGTTCGAAAACCCATGTAGGGCCTGCGCCGAAAGTGCCACCTAGTCAACTCTGTGAAACAACACTGTGGGGACTCCACCTTTCAACTAACCTCTCGTTTCACTTAGAAATTGTTTGAGAACCGTATGCGGTTCTACGTAGAAAGTGCCATGTGCTCAACTCTGTAAAACAACACGGTGGGGAAACCACCCTTCAAATACCATCTGGGCTCCCCTGTTAGAAGTGTTTGAAAACTTCTGCAGAGCCGACACCGCAAGAGTCATACACTCCACTCTGTCAAACAACACCTGGGGAAGCCGTCCTCCAGCTCACATTTTAATTCACTATGTTAGATGTAGATGCAAACCATGTGGGGCCTAGTCCGAAAGTGCCATATGCTCAACTCTGTGAAACGGCACGGCGGGGGAAAGAATCTTTCTTCTAGCCTCTGGTTTCACTAGGTTACAAGTGTCTGAGAAGACCCACGGGACCTAGGCGCGTAGACCATGCACTCAACTCTGTGACACAACACTGTGGTGAATCCATGTTGCAGCTAACTGCTCTTCACTTAGAAGTGGTTGAAAACCTATGCCATTTCTACAAAGAAAGTGTCATATGCTCAACTCTGCACAACACGACTGCGGTGAAACCGTCTTTCAAATAACATCCGGGTTCAGTTCGTAGGAGTGTTTCGAAACTTGCCGGGGGTGGGGGTTGGGGGGGGTGGGGGCTTAGGCGGAAAGTGCCATCTGCTCCACTGTCAATTTTTTTTAGGGAAACCGTCTTCCAACTAATATCTTGTTTCACCATGTTAGACGTACGTGAAAAACGTTGCTAGGAACAATGAGGAAAGTGCCATGTTCTCGACTCTGTGAAAACACACTGTGGAGAAAACCGTCTTTTCAACTAACCCCTTGTTTGCCTAAGTTAGAAGAGTTTTGAAAACGTATGCAGACGTGGACGGTGAGTGCCATATACTCGCCTATGGGGAAAAACACGGTGGGGAAAACACCTTTCAACTAACATCTCAGTTCACTAAGGCAGACGTGTTTGAAAACCTATGGAGGCGTATGTAGAAAGGGACGTACACTCAACTCTGTGACACAACCTTGCGGGGAAAGCATCTTCCAACTACCATGTGGTTTCACTAAGTTGGAAGTGTTTGAGAAGCATCCGGAGACTACAACGAAACTGCCGTATACTCAGCTCTCTGAGACGCTGTGGGGGAAAACCATCTTCCCAATCACATCTCGTTTCACAATGTTAGAAGTGTTTGACAACCTATGCAGGGCCTATGCGGAAAGTGCCATACACTCAACTCTGTGAGACAACACTGTGGGTCTCCACGTTTCACCTAACCGCTCGTTTCGCTTAGTGAGAAGGGTTCGAAAACCTACGTGGGTACTACGCAGAGAGGGCCCTGTGCGCAACTCTGTATGTAAAACAACACTGTGGTGAAACCCTCCTTCCAACAGCATCTGGGTTCCCTCGTTAGAAGTGTTTGGAAAGCTACGCGGAGCCTAGCCCGAAAGTGTCTCCCACTGCGCTCTGGCAGATAACACTTGGTGAGAGCCGTCGTTCCGCTGACATCTCGCTTCGCTAAGGTACACGTAGCTCCAAACGTTGCGGGGCCTACAACGAGAGTGCCATATACTGAACCCTGTGAGACGACACTGTGGGGACACAATCTGTCTCCTAGCATGTGGTTTCACTAAGCCACAGGTGTTTCATAAGGCTCGCAGGCGCCTAGCGCACGGGACCGTACGCTCTCAACTCTAGGAAACAACACTGTGGGGGAAACCGTCCTTCAACTACCGTGTGGTTTCTCTAAGGTAGAAGGGTTTGAAAACCTACGAGACGCCTAACTGTTGAGCGCCGTCTACTCAACTGTGAGAAACGATGGTGTGCTGAAACGAGCACTCAACTAGCACCTGGTTTCACTAACTTAAGAGTGTTCGGAAACTGTTGGGGGTCTACGCGGCAAGGGCCCTACCCTCAACTCTGTGAGACACTGGGGGGAGACCACTTTTCAAATGACAGCTCGTTTGCCAAAGTGACAAGGGCTTCAAGACCCATGCAGGGCCTGCGACGAAAGTGCCGTAGAGTCAACTCTGTGAAACAACACCGTGGAGACGCCACCTGTCAACACACCTCTCGTTTCCCTTACTGAGAAGAGTTTCAGAAACGAGGGGCTTCCTACGCAGCAAGCGCCATGTGCTCAACTCTGTAAAACAACACTGTGGTGAAACCATCCTTCAAATAGCATCTGGGTTCCCTTGTTAGACGTGTTTGAAAAGCGATGCGGAGCTCACACCAAAAGTATGAGACACCCCACTCTGTCAAACAACACCTGCGGTGTGTGTGTGGGGGGAGGGGGGAGAGCGGAGAAGCCGTCCTTCAACCAACAGCTTACTTCACTATGTTACCTGTGGCTGCAAACCGTTCGTGCGGGGCCTACAGCGAAAGTGCCATACACTCAACTCTGTGAAACAACACTGTGGGGAGACCGTTTCAACTAACACGTGGTTTCACTAAGTTAGAAGTGTTTGAGAAACCCGTCGGGGCCTAAGCACAACGTGCTATATGTATATGTATATATATATATATATATATATACAGAGCACTGTCCCACTGCACATTGCAGGAGCCATCTTCTGGCTAACAGCTTGCATCACTAACGTAGAAGTGTTTGAAACCCTCTGTGGGGAGCCAGGGGGAAAGTGACATATACTCGACTGTGGGAGAGAATACTGTGGACTGACATCACGTTTCACTGGGCAGAGGTGTCTGAAAACCCATTCGGGGCCTATGACGAAGGTGCCATATACGCGACTCTGTCGAGAGGCACTTTGGGGAAACCACCTTTCAAATAACATCCCGTATCGCTAAGTTAGATTTGCCGGAAATCCTCTGCGGGCAAAGAAGGGGCAAGTGACATTTACTCGGCATTGTGAGAAAGTCCTGTGGAGAAGCCATCTTGCAACTAACATCTTGGCTCACTGAGGGAGAACTGTTTGCAAACCTATGCGGCGCCCACATGTAAGGTCAGTGCCACAAACTCGGCTCTGTGAAGGAACATCTTGTATCGCTAAGTTAGACCAGCAGTTTGAACAAACGCCTATCGTGGGGCCTCAGTGGAAGGTGTCGTATACTCGACTCGGGCAAACTGCACTTTGGAGGAACGCTTTCCACTCACCTCTGGTTCCACTAACTTGGAAGTGTTTGCAATCCCATGTGGGGCCTAGACCCTCAGCGCTGTGAAACAACACTGTTGGGGAAACCGTCTTTCAACTACATTGGGTTTCACCAGGTAAGAAGCGAGTGAAGGAAGCCTGTGGGGGCTTTATGCGGCGCGTGCCACTCAACTCTGTCAAAGGTTTGCCCTTCGGGGAAACCATCCTTCACCTGACATCTTGTATCACTAAGTCAGAAGCGTTTGAAAACCTATGCAGGGCACGATGTGGAAAGTGATATGTACTCGATACTCTGAAAGAATCCTGCAGAGAAACCATCTCTCAGCTGACATCTTGTTTGGCTAAGTTGCAAGAGTTTGAAAGCGTATGCAGACGTACACGGCAAGTGCTCTGTCCTCGACTGTGTGAAACAAAACCGTGGAGGGCGGGGGCGGGGGTGAGGAAACACCTTTCAGCCAACATGTCCTTTCCCTAAGTGGGAAGAGGCGGAACAGTGATGGGAGGCCTATAGTGAAAGTGCCATACACTCACGTTTGTGCAGCTGCCCATTTGGGGAAACCATCTTTCCAGGAACATCTTGTAGCACCAGGTTGGCATTGTTTGAAATCCTATGCGGAGAACGACGTCGAAAGTGACCCTCCACCCCGTGAAGGTGTACTGTGGAGAGACCACCTTTCAGCTAGCATCTCGTTTCACTCCGTTCCAAGTGTTTGCCAACCTACGTACGGTGGCTTGCGTAGAAAGTGCCCTTACACTCCATCATGTGAAACACGGTGTGGCGAAACGGTCTTTCTCCTAATATCTTGCTGCACTAAAAGAGAGCTGTCTGACAACTGTGCGGGGCCTGCAAGGTAGGTGCCATATAGTCACCCGTGTGAAGGCACACTCTGAGGACACGACCTTTTAGCTAACACCTAGTTTCACTCAGTTCCAAGGGCTTGAAAACCTGCGCGGGGACTGCGCGTCAAGTTCCATGTACTCAACTCTGTCAGACTTCACTCTGGGGAAGCCAACACTCAACTAACAGCTTGTATCAATCACTAGGTTAGAAGAGTTTGAGCACCTATGTGGGGAACGATGTGGAAAGTGACATATACCAGCCACGGTGAAAGAATCCTGTGGAGCAACCATCTCTCACCTAACATCCGGTGTCACAACCGTTGGAGGTGTTGGAACACCTATGTGGGGGGGGGGGGGCTATGTGGAGAGTGAAGTGCCATGTACACAAGTCAGTCAACCTGCACTCTACGGAAACCATCTTTCCACTAACCTCTGGCTCCACTAACGTGGAAGTGTTGGAAAACCCATGTGGGGCCTAGAAGGAAAGTGCCATACCCTCAACCCTGTGAAACAACACTGTGGGGAAACCATCTTTCCACTCACATCTTGTTTCACTAAGGAAGAAGTGTTGGCAAACCTGTGGGGGCTTAGGCGGAAAGTGTCATACCCTCCACTCTGTCAAGCAGCTTTTGGGGAAACCATCTTTCCACTACCATCTTATTTCACCATGTTAGAAGTGTTTGAAAAACTGCTGGGAACGAAGATTCGTCTTCAACGGAATTCTCGAGTTCCTCAGAATTCTCGATTCAGAGAAAACATACTGTGGAGAAACCATCTTTCAACTCACATCTGGTTTCTCTCAGTTAGAAGTGTTTGAAAAACTTACGCGGGCCCATGCGGAAAGGGCCGTATACCCAATCCTGCGAAACAACCCTGGAGAGTAACCAGCTTTCACCTAATGTGTGGTTTCGCTCAGTGAGAACTGTCTGAAAACCTACGCGGGGCCTACAGGGTGAGTGCCATATACTCAACCCTGTGATACAACACTGTGGGGAAAATATCTTGTAACTAGCCTGTCGTTTCACTACGTGAGAAGAGTTTGACAACCTATGCAGGGAATGATGTGGAAAGTCACCTATACCAGCCATCGCAAAAGACTCCTGTGGAGAAAGCATCTTTCAACTAACATGTTTCACCAAGTTGGAAGTTTTGAGAAGCTATGCAGGGCCTCCAAGGTCACTGCCATATACTCATCTCTGGGAACCAACACGGTGGGAAAGCATCCTTTGAACTAACATCTAGTTTCACTAAGTTAGAAGGGTTTGAAAAATTATTCAGGGACTGTGCAGAAAGAAAGAGCCATATATTCAACTCTGTCAAAACGGCACTTTGGGGAAACCGTCTTTCAACTAACATCTTGTTTCTCCATGTTGGAAGCGTTTGAAAAACTGCTGGGAACGACGACGAACGTGCCATACACTCAACTCTGTGAAGTAACACTGTGGGGGAAAAACCATCGTGTTGCTAGCATCTTGTTTCACTGAGTTAGAAGTGTTTGAAAACCTCGGCGGGGACTAGGTGGAAAGTGCCATATACTCAACTCTGTCAAACTGCACTTTCAACTAACGTGCAGCCTACACAAGACACGAATTACACGGAAACCCACACATATATCACACATACCACAGTACCCAAACACACAACACACACACCCAAAACATTTAAGGAAAACACACCACACACGGCCACCCGTGCAATACACTCAAGACACTTATATAACACACATACACACACACACACACACACACACACCCTGCACATTCCACACACCTGGCACGCCGCATTGGCCACCTTCCTACGACATACACACCTGCATGACACATACACCGTCTACACATGCATACATCACACACACCACATGCTCACCACACACTCACCATGCATATGCCACAGACATATCCAACACACATCACACATGCCCCACACACACCCACAGTTACCCCCCTCGCACAGTATTACCACACTCAACACATATACAGCACACAGTTTCCAAACAAACCACTGCCCGTATACCACGCATACACCCTCCACATGCACACCCCACACCCCAAACCCACGCCACTTATACGGAAG
This sequence comes from Panthera tigris, assembly GCF_018350195.1. NCBI lineage: Eukaryota > Metazoa > Chordata > Mammalia > Carnivora > Felidae > Panthera > Panthera tigris. Next base: position 10,931 of record NW_024962158.1, on the reverse strand, counting down.
ACAGATGCTCCCTCCTCTACACGTCGACTACCAGGACACCACACACACTGCACATAGAGACACAAATGTGACACATAGGCCACACAGCCACATCACTCCTACACCGAACACACAACAGGGTGCCAACATACCTCGCATGACACGTGAATACCACACAAACACCTCACCCAGTCACCACATACACACCAAACCACTTACACCTCACACAGACATCTTCCACACACTACTTACTACACCTAATACACGGACCACACATATACCCACCGTACACTACGTGTAGCCCACAAACACACTCCGTATATACACCACATACATGCCAAACTCATACCGCACACAACGCACTTACACTACACAGACACCGCATCCACAATACACACACCGTGAGAATCCATACATCTATGAAGTACGGACACCACGCACACCACACACACACCACACTTTTACTGCCCAAACTCCACCCGTATGCCACACCACAAAACCACACGTGCACCACATACAAAACACACAGGCCATAGAAAGACCATACACGCACATACGTTCTATGCGGCGCATACCTAGCTGATATACTACAATCACAACACATATATGACCCTTGAAGACAACACAGAAGGACACATACAGCACCTCCAAAACACTGACACACCATACACACACCACATTCACCACACAAATAACATGCACAGACACAAACGTTATATATAACATACGTGCCATCCATACTTTAGAGATGTAAGATGTTAGCTGAAAGATGGCTTCTGCAATGTGCAGTTTGACAGAGGGCACGACGGGTTTCTCAAACACTTCCAACGTAGTGAAACCAGGTGTTCGTTGAACCCGTTTCCCCACAGCGTTGTTTCACAGAGTTGAGCATATGGCACTTTGGCTGTAGGCGCCGCATGGTTTGCAACCCCATGGTGACGTAGTGAAGTAAAATGTCAGTTGAAGGACGGCTTCCCCAAAGTCTTTGCCAGAGTGCAGTGTAAGATACTTTCGGGGTAGGCTCCGCATAGGTTTTCAAACACTTCTAACAGTGAACCATGATGCTATTTGAAGGATGGTGTCACCGGTGTTGTTTTACAGAGTTGAGCATATGGCACTCGTTGCGTAGAACGCACGTAGGTTTTCAAACCCTTCTCACTCAGTGAAACGAGCGGTTGGTTGAAACGTGGAGACCCACAGTGTTGTTTCACAGAGTGGACTCTAGGCACTTTCTGCGCAGGCCTTGCATGCATGGGTTTTCAAACACTTGTAAGTTTGTGAAACGAGAAGTCACTTCAAAGACGGTTTCCCTAGGGCGTCTCATAGAGTAAGTCCCTTTGGGGTGTAGCTCCTCATGGTTTTCAAACTGACACACGTTAGTCGGAAGATGGGGTCCCCACTGTGTTCTGTCACAGAGTGGAGCATATGGCACTCTCCTCACAGACCCTGAATAGTTTTCAAACACTTTTAAATTAGTGCAACCAGATGTTAGTTGAAATATTGTTTTAGCACACCATCGTTGTTCACCGTTGAGCGTAGAGGTATGGCACTTAACCAGTTGGCTTCTCATAGGTTTTCAGACACTTCTAGCTCAAAGAAACCACATAGAGGTTGAAAGGTGGTCTCCCCAACCGTGTTGTTTCACGGAGTTGCGTGTTTGGTACTCTCCACCCAGGCCCCGCATGTGTTTTAAACACTTGTAACCGAGTGAAAGCAGATGTTGGGAGATTGTCTCTCGACCGTGACGGTGCCCAGGGCTATGTGGCACTTTCGGTGTGATCCCCGGATGGCGTTCAAACACCTCTAACTTAGTGTAACAAGAAATTGGGTGGACGATGGGTTCCCCACAGTGTCCTATCACAGAGTTGACTCTATGGCGCTTACCTCTAGGTCCCGCCTAGTTTTCAAGCAATTTTAACGTAGCGAAACCCGACGCTTCACTCTTTTTTTCCAGAGGTGAGTATAAGGCACTTTCCCTGTAGGCCCCGCACGTATTTACTAACGTTTCTCACGTTGTGACACGTAGCCGTTGGTTGAATGATGGTATCCCCACGGTACTTCCTAAAGTTAGGTACAAGGCACTGGTCGGGGTAGGCCTACGGGGTTTTTCAAACACTTGTGACTTAGTGAAACAAGATGTTAGTTGACAGATAGTTTCCCTCAAGGGCTGCCTGGTAGAGCTGAGTACATAGAGCTTTCCACCTGGGCTCCGCATAGGTCTCCAAGCGCTTCAAACTTAGTGAATAAGACGATAGGAGAAAGCTTTCCCTAAGGTGTTTCATGGTATTGAGTATAAGGCACACTCGGTGTAGGTGCTGCATTTGCTTTGAAACACTTTTAACTTGGTGAAAGAAGATGTTAGTGGCAAGATGTTTCCCTCACACTTTTCTGTTTCACAGAGTTGAGTGCATGGCACTTTCCCCGTAGGGCCCACATAGGCTTTCCAATTCTACTTGGCGAAGCAAGAGGTTAGTTGCAAGCCGGATACCATGGGTTTTCAAACACTTCTCACTTTGTCAAATCAGATAGATGTATGTTAGTTGAAAGTCGGTTTCCCCACGGTGTTGTTTCACGGAGGTGACGCTATGGCCCTTACCCTGTAGGCCCCGCATAGGTTTTCAAAGAGTTCTCACTTACTGAAACCGGATGTTAGGTGAAAAGACTCTTTCCCCGTAGTTGTTTCACAGAGCTGCGTGTAGGCGTTTCCGCCTAAGCCCCGCAGAGGTTTGCAAACGCTTCCAACCTACTGAAACAGGATTTTAGTTGGAAGGTGGTTCCCCCACAGCGTTTCATACACTTCAGCCTATGGCGCTTTCCGTTTCGTCCCCACATGGGTTTTCAAGCACTTGAAACCCTATGCGGTGAAAGCAGATGTTAGTTGGTAAAAGGCGTCACCACACTGGTGTTTCACAGCGCCGAGGACATGGCAGTGTCTTTGCGGCCCCGCAAGCGTTTGCAAACACTTCCCGCTTAGTTAAACCAGATGTTATTTGAAAAGTGGTTTGTCTACAACGATCCTTGACACAGCGAGGAAAGTGCGCTTTGCCTTTTAACTTCTTTTTTAAAGTTTATTTATTTTTGAGACAGAGAGAGATAGAGCTGAACGGGGGAGGGTCACGGTGAGAAGGAGACACAGACTCTGAAACAGGCTCCAGGCTCCGAGCTGTCAGCACAGAGCCTGACGCGGGGCTCGAACCCACGGACCGCGAGATCATGACCTGAGCCGAAGTCAGACGCTTAACCGACCAAGCCACCCAGGCGCCCCGCTTTTTAGCTTCTATGCCTAGGATTCCAACATTTCTAACTTTGTGAAACAAACAGATGTTTCCGCACAGTGATTTTACACCGCGTTAAGTATGTGACACTTTTCATAAATAAGCCCTTCATCAACTAACACCTTGCTTCGCTGAGAAGTGTTTGAAAACCTATGAGGAAAACGAGATACACTCCACGCTGAAATCTTACCGTGGAGAAACCATCCTTCAACTACCATCAGGTCTCACTATGTTAGAGGTATTCGACAACGTATGTGGGGCCTACGAATAAAGTGTCATATACTCGAGTCTGGCAAATAACACTGTGCGGAAACCATCTTCCAACCAGCATCCTGTTTCAGTACGTTAGACCCCTCTTAGCTTGAAGACCCATGTGGGGCCTACACCGGATGTGCCATGCACTCAACCCTGGGAAACAACCGTGTGGTGAAACCATCTATCCACCAACGTCGGGTTTCACCAAGTTAGAAGTGTTTGAGGGCCCGTGCGGGGCCAACACCGAAACTGCCGTATGCACGACTGTATGAAACATCTTTCAACTGGCATCTGGTATCCCTACGGTTAAAACCATCTTTGAAACCTATGCGGAGCCTATGCGGAAAGTGCCACACACTCAACTCTGCACAAGAGTCTGCTCAAACCCTCAGCCAACTAACCTCTTGGTGCACAAGGTTGGACCAGTTTGAAAACCTATGCGACACCTTCAGGGAAAGCGCCTTGCACTCAAATATGGGAAACAACAACATTTTGGGGAACCCTCCTTCAAGAAACATTCGGTTTCACTAATTTGGACGGGGTGGAAAACGTACGCGAGCAACTATGAGAGAAGCGCCATATCCTCCACTCTGTGAGACAACACTGTGGTGAAACCATCTTTCAACTACCATCTGATGTCACTAATCTGTAAGTGTTAGAAAACCCACGCGGGCAACGATACGGAAAGCGCCATCACTCAGCTCTGTGAAACAACAGTGTGGTGAAACCATCCTTCAACTAACATCTCGTTTCACCGTTGGAAGTTTCTGTAAACATTTTCGGGGAATTACGATGAAAGTGACATAGACTTGATTGTGTGAAAGAGTGTTACGGAAAAACGGTCTTTCAACTAATATCTTGTTTCACTAACAGAAGCACTTGAAACCCTAGGCCGGGTCTATGAGGAAAGTGCCGTCTACTCAACTCTGCGAGACAACACTGAGGTGAAAACCTCTTTCCACTACCATCTGATTTCAGAAATTTAGAAAAGCTTAAAAACTGAAGAGGGACCTAGAGGAAGGTGCCATATACTCCACTCTGTGAAACAATACTGTGGGATAAAAATCTTTCCATTAACAACTTGTTTCACGGTTAGAAATGCTTTAAAACATACACTAGGGACTATGGGGGAAAGTGACATATACTCGACTCTAAAAACTGCTTGTGGGGAAACCATCTTTCAACTAACTTAACGGTTTCACGTTGCTAGGCGTGTTCCAAAACCTACGCATAAAGTGCCACATAGTCAAGTCTGGCAGACAACACACCTTTCAACTAATGTCTTGTTTCACGACACTAGAAGTGGCTAAAAACCCATGCGGGGACTACAGCCAAAGTGCCCGGTACTCAACCCTGTGAAACGTTTGTGTGGTGCAAACGTCTATCAGTTAACATCTGGTTTCGCTAACTTAGTGTGCTTGAACACCCGTGCGGGGGGCGACATCCAGAGTGCCACATACACGCCTGTCTGATACGTTGCGGGGGCAACCATCTTTCAAGGAACAGCCCATTACGCTAAGGTGGAAGTGTTTGAAAACCTGTGAGGGGCCTAAGCGGAAGGTGCCAAATACCCATCTCCCTGTGAAACAACACTGTGGGGCAACCGTCTTTCAGCTACTACCTGGTTTCACAAAGTCTGAAGTGTTTAGAAACACTTGAGTGGCCTCCCCGCAAGGTGCCATATACACGACTCTGTGAGGAGACCACTGTTCGATTAACATCCGGTTTCACTAAGGTTCAAGTGTGTGGAAAACTGTGCTTGGGATACACGAAAGTGCCATATACTCGATTCTGCGAAGCAGCAGTGCAGTGAAAACAATCGTTCAACTACCATCTTGTTTCGCTAGGTTCCAAGTGTTGGAAAATCAATGCAGGGCCTATGGTGAAAGCGCCGCATCCTCAACTCTGTCACAATGCACTTTGTGGAAATAGTCTGTCCATTGACCTGTCGTGTCGCGTAGAAGTCTGTGAAGGTCTATGTGGGGAACGATGTGGAGAGTGACACGTACAGGACACTGTAGAGAATCCTGTGGGGACACCCTCTTTCAACTAACATCTTGGTGCACTAAGTTCGAAGTGTTTGAAGACCTATGCAGGGACTACGCAGAGAGTGCCATAAGCTCAACTCTGTAAAACAACAGCGTGGTGATACCATCCTCCAAATATCACCTGGGTTCACTTGTCAGACGTGTTTGAAATGCCATGCGGCCGCTACACCGAGTGTATCTTACATTGCACTGTGTCAAACAACACTTGGAGGAAGCCGTCCTCCAACTCACATCTTATTTCCCTAAGTGTGATGTGTTTGAAAACCATGCGGGGCCCACAACGAAAGTGCCATACACTCAACTCCGAGAACAGACACTATGGTGACACAGTCTTTCTCCGAGCATCTGGATTCGCGAGGTTACAAGGGTTTGAAAAGACGGGGGGAGGGGGCTTAGGTGCATAGCACCATACGCTCAACTCTGTGAAACAACATGGGAGAAACTGACTTTTAACTAAAAGCTGGGCCACTAAGTTAGAAGTGTTTGAAACCCCTGGGGGGCCTCTGAAGACCGTGCCATATACTCGACTCTGTGAAACAACACTGTGGGAAAACGATCTTCGACTACCAGCTGGTTTCTCTAAGTGAGCAGTGTGTGGAAATCCTGTGCTCTCATAGGATTGCCTAATCGCAAGGTGCCCTATACTCAACTGTGTGAATACCAGTGTGGTGAAAGGATCGTTCAACTACTATCTGGTTTCACTGTTACAAGTGTTTGAAAACACACGCGGGGCCCATGTGGCTAGCGCCATACGCGCCACTCAATCAAACAACACTGTGGTGAAACCACCTTTCAATTAACTTCTCACTGAGCGTAGTTACAAGGGTTAGGAAACCTAAGTGTGGGCCACACGGAGAGTGCCATACGGTCAAGTCTGTGAAACAACACTATGGGGAAACCATCGTTCAACTACCATCTGGTTTCCCTAAGGTAGAAGTCTTTGAACACCCACGGGAAGCCTAACGGTTAAGTGCCGTGCACTCAACTGTGAGAGACAATGGTGTGGCAAAACGATCTGTCAACTAACATCTGGTTTCCCTGCTTCAAGCCTGTTTGAAAACTATCCAGGGTCTATGAGGAAAGTGCCATAGTTTCAACTCCGAGACACAACACAGTCGGGGGAAACCCTCTACCAACTAACACGTTGTTTCAGTAAGTTGGAAGTGTTTGAAAACCACGCGGAGATGACACCGAAAGCGCCACCAACTCATCTCTGTGAGACACTGTGGAGGAACCATCTTTCAACTGACATCTCATTTCACAAAGTGACAAGCGTTCGAAAACCCATGTAGGGCCTGCGCCGAAAGTGCCACCTAGTCAACTCTGTGAAACAACACTGTGGGGACTCCACCTTTCAACTAACCTCTCGTTTCACTTAGAAATTGTTTGAGAACCGTATGCGGTTCTACGTAGAAAGTGCCATGTGCTCAACTCTGTAAAACAACACGGTGGGGAAACCACCCTTCAAATACCATCTGGGCTCCCCTGTTAGAAGTGTTTGAAAACTTCTGCAGAGCCGACACCGCAAGAGTCATACACTCCACTCTGTCAAACAACACCTGGGGAAGCCGTCCTCCAGCTCACATTTTAATTCACTATGTTAGATGTAGATGCAAACCATGTGGGGCCTAGTCCGAAAGTGCCATATGCTCAACTCTGTGAAACGGCACGGCGGGGGAAAGAATCTTTCTTCTAGCCTCTGGTTTCACTAGGTTACAAGTGTCTGAGAAGACCCACGGGACCTAGGCGCGTAGACCATGCACTCAACTCTGTGACACAACACTGTGGTGAATCCATGTTGCAGCTAACTGCTCTTCACTTAGAAGTGGTTGAAAACCTATGCCATTTCTACAAAGAAAGTGTCATATGCTCAACTCTGCACAACACGACTGCGGTGAAACCGTCTTTCAAATAACATCCGGGTTCAGTTCGTAGGAGTGTTTCGAAACTTGCCGGGGGTGGGGGTTGGGGGGGGTGGGGGCTTAGGCGGAAAGTGCCATCTGCTCCACTGTCAATTTTTTTTAGGGAAACCGTCTTCCAACTAATATCTTGTTTCACCATGTTAGACGTACGTGAAAAACGTTGCTAGGAACAATGAGGAAAGTGCCATGTTCTCGACTCTGTGAAAACACACTGTGGAGAAAACCGTCTTTTCAACTAACCCCTTGTTTGCCTAAGTTAGAAGAGTTTTGAAAACGTATGCAGACGTGGACGGTGAGTGCCATATACTCGCCTATGGGGAAAAACACGGTGGGGAAAACACCTTTCAACTAACATCTCAGTTCACTAAGGCAGACGTGTTTGAAAACCTATGGAGGCGTATGTAGAAAGGGACGTACACTCAACTCTGTGACACAACCTTGCGGGGAAAGCATCTTCCAACTACCATGTGGTTTCACTAAGTTGGAAGTGTTTGAGAAGCATCCGGAGACTACAACGAAACTGCCGTATACTCAGCTCTCTGAGACGCTGTGGGGGAAAACCATCTTCCCAATCACATCTCGTTTCACAATGTTAGAAGTGTTTGACAACCTATGCAGGGCCTATGCGGAAAGTGCCATACACTCAACTCTGTGAGACAACACTGTGGGTCTCCACGTTTCACCTAACCGCTCGTTTCGCTTAGTGAGAAGGGTTCGAAAACCTACGTGGGTACTACGCAGAGAGGGCCCTGTGCGCAACTCTGTATGTAAAACAACACTGTGGTGAAACCCTCCTTCCAACAGCATCTGGGTTCCCTCGTTAGAAGTGTTTGGAAAGCTACGCGGAGCCTAGCCCGAAAGTGTCTCCCACTGCGCTCTGGCAGATAACACTTGGTGAGAGCCGTCGTTCCGCTGACATCTCGCTTCGCTAAGGTACACGTAGCTCCAAACGTTGCGGGGCCTACAACGAGAGTGCCATATACTGAACCCTGTGAGACGACACTGTGGGGACACAATCTGTCTCCTAGCATGTGGTTTCACTAAGCCACAGGTGTTTCATAAGGCTCGCAGGCGCCTAGCGCACGGGACCGTACGCTCTCAACTCTAGGAAACAACACTGTGGGGGAAACCGTCCTTCAACTACCGTGTGGTTTCTCTAAGGTAGAAGGGTTTGAAAACCTACGAGACGCCTAACTGTTGAGCGCCGTCTACTCAACTGTGAGAAACGATGGTGTGCTGAAACGAGCACTCAACTAGCACCTGGTTTCACTAACTTAAGAGTGTTCGGAAACTGTTGGGGGTCTACGCGGCAAGGGCCCTACCCTCAACTCTGTGAGACACTGGGGGGAGACCACTTTTCAAATGACAGCTCGTTTGCCAAAGTGACAAGGGCTTCAAGACCCATGCAGGGCCTGCGACGAAAGTGCCGTAGAGTCAACTCTGTGAAACAACACCGTGGAGACGCCACCTGTCAACACACCTCTCGTTTCCCTTACTGAGAAGAGTTTCAGAAACGAGGGGCTTCCTACGCAGCAAGCGCCATGTGCTCAACTCTGTAAAACAACACTGTGGTGAAACCATCCTTCAAATAGCATCTGGGTTCCCTTGTTAGACGTGTTTGAAAAGCGATGCGGAGCTCACACCAAAAGTATGAGACACCCCACTCTGTCAAACAACACCTGCGGTGTGTGTGTGGGGGGAGGGGGGAGAGCGGAGAAGCCGTCCTTCAACCAACAGCTTACTTCACTATGTTACCTGTGGCTGCAAACCGTTCGTGCGGGGCCTACAGCGAAAGTGCCATACACTCAACTCTGTGAAACAACACTGTGGGGAGACCGTTTCAACTAACACGTGGTTTCACTAAGTTAGAAGTGTTTGAGAAACCCGTCGGGGCCTAAGCACAACGTGCTATATGTATATGTATATATATATATATATATATATATACAGAGCACTGTCCCACTGCACATTGCAGGAGCCATCTTCTGGCTAACAGCTTGCATCACTAACGTAGAAGTGTTTGAAACCCTCTGTGGGGAGCCAGGGGGAAAGTGACATATACTCGACTGTGGGAGAGAATACTGTGGACTGACATCACGTTTCACTGGGCAGAGGTGTCTGAAAACCCATTCGGGGCCTATGACGAAGGTGCCATATACGCGACTCTGTCGAGAGGCACTTTGGGGAAACCACCTTTCAAATAACATCCCGTATCGCTAAGTTAGATTTGCCGGAAATCCTCTGCGGGCAAAGAAGGGGCAAGTGACATTTACTCGGCATTGTGAGAAAGTCCTGTGGAGAAGCCATCTTGCAACTAACATCTTGGCTCACTGAGGGAGAACTGTTTGCAAACCTATGCGGCGCCCACATGTAAGGTCAGTGCCACAAACTCGGCTCTGTGAAGGAACATCTTGTATCGCTAAGTTAGACCAGCAGTTTGAACAAACGCCTATCGTGGGGCCTCAGTGGAAGGTGTCGTATACTCGACTCGGGCAAACTGCACTTTGGAGGAACGCTTTCCACTCACCTCTGGTTCCACTAACTTGGAAGTGTTTGCAATCCCATGTGGGGCCTAGACCCTCAGCGCTGTGAAACAACACTGTTGGGGAAACCGTCTTTCAACTACATTGGGTTTCACCAGGTAAGAAGCGAGTGAAGGAAGCCTGTGGGGGCTTTATGCGGCGCGTGCCACTCAACTCTGTCAAAGGTTTGCCCTTCGGGGAAACCATCCTTCACCTGACATCTTGTATCACTAAGTCAGAAGCGTTTGAAAACCTATGCAGGGCACGATGTGGAAAGTGATATGTACTCGATACTCTGAAAGAATCCTGCAGAGAAACCATCTCTCAGCTGACATCTTGTTTGGCTAAGTTGCAAGAGTTTGAAAGCGTATGCAGACGTACACGGCAAGTGCTCTGTCCTCGACTGTGTGAAACAAAACCGTGGAGGGCGGGGGCGGGGGTGAGGAAACACCTTTCAGCCAACATGTCCTTTCCCTAAGTGGGAAGAGGCGGAACAGTGATGGGAGGCCTATAGTGAAAGTGCCATACACTCACGTTTGTGCAGCTGCCCATTTGGGGAAACCATCTTTCCAGGAACATCTTGTAGCACCAGGTTGGCATTGTTTGAAATCCTATGCGGAGAACGACGTCGAAAGTGACCCTCCACCCCGTGAAGGTGTACTGTGGAGAGACCACCTTTCAGCTAGCATCTCGTTTCACTCCGTTCCAAGTGTTTGCCAACCTACGTACGGTGGCTTGCGTAGAAAGTGCCCTTACACTCCATCATGTGAAACACGGTGTGGCGAAACGGTCTTTCTCCTAATATCTTGCTGCACTAAAAGAGAGCTGTCTGACAACTGTGCGGGCCTTGCAAGGTAGGTGCCATAAAGTCAACCCGTGTGAAGGCACACTCTGAGGACACGACCTTTTAGCTAACACCTAGTTTCATCA